>NW_008824754.1:1413157-1423657 GCF_000699105.1 Pygoscelis adeliae | reverse complement strand
TGTAATTAATATGTTTGTAAAAACATTTTTTGTTGTCTCTAACAACAGCGGCCAGATTGCGTTCTAGCTGGGCTTTTGCCTTTCTCATTTCCTCTCTGCATGACCTAACGAGATCCCTGTACTCTTCTTGAGTCGCCTCGCCCTTCTTCCACAACTGGTAAACTCTCCTTTTTTTTCTGCGTCCCAGCAAGAGCTCCCCATTCAGCCAGGCCGGTCGTCTTCCCCGCCCGTTCTTCTTGCGGTGTACAGGGACAGCCTGCTCCTGCGCCTTTAAGACTTCCTTCTTGAAGATCGTCCAGCCTTCCTGGACCCCTTTGCCCTTCAGGACTGTCTCCCAAGGGACTCTCTCAACCAGCGTCCTGAACAGGCCAAAGTCCGCCCTCCGGAAGTCCATGGTTGCGGTTTTGCTGCCCCCCTCCTTACTTCACCAAGAATCAAGAATTCTACCATTTCATGGTCGCTAAGCCCAAGACGGCCTCTGACCACCACATCTCCCACCAGTCCTCTCTGTTTGGAAACATTAGGTCAAGCGAGGCACCTCCCCTGATAGGCTCACTTACCAGCTGTGTCAGGAAGTTGTCTTCCGCACACTCCAGGAACCTCCTAGGCTGTTTCCTCTCTGCCATGTTGTATTTCCAGCAGATGTCCGGGAAGTTGAAGTCCTCCACGAGAACAAGGGCCAGCGATCGAGAGACTTCTGCCAGCTGCTTGTAGAACGCTTCATCTGCCCCTTCATCCTGGTTGGGTGGTCTATAACAGACTCCCAGCAGGATATCTGCCTCATTGGCCTTCCTCCTCAATTAGATGCTGAAGTGAAATGAGAGGCCTGCTACCAAGTGTATACTTCTTTATTCTGTTTAGAGTCTTGAATAGCTATAGCATGCAATTTTAGAAATCCATGAAACTTTCTTTAGCCCTGCGATATAAGGAAGATGTAGAACAATGTGTTTTACTTATTTTCTAAATATGATACTGTTTTCCGGTTAGCTGATGAGTTATGTATACATAGCTGTGGTTTTCTAGGCTGACAACTTTTCTAAAGATTTTAGGTGAATTGTTTTTGACAAGACTGTCATGTACTTTTATAAGGTAGCAAAAGGTCAGGATATTCTATATTACTAATAAAAACAGCTTGACAGTTAAGAAGTATCAATTTGCCATTTTGAAATAGATGTTCAAGATTAAGTGAAAGCGATCCTGTTGCAACTCTTCGTTTTCAGGACTAGGCTTATAGCCTGATCATTGCTTTGTTTGGTGTAATATTCTATTGAATGAGCCTTCCTCTTGAAATGGGACACGCTGTTATTGTTCTTAACTTCCTCCAGCCTATCTTGCTTTGCTCGCTCCATTCCTCATATTCGTCTTTGTTCATAAGGGTAAAAAATGTCCCTGCCTTCCTCCTCTGAGAGCCATGTTATTTGAGTCAGTGAGACAATAGGAAAGAATAGTTTAAAAAAAAAAAAAAAAAAGAGAACTCCTCATTGTGCATCTTGCTATACATTTAACAACTTCTGAAACATTCAGCTACATTTATTGACCTAAGAATATCTGTTTTGAAAACTCACCTTAAATAGATATGCTGCATATCATCATTTGCTGTTCAGGTTCAACATTGGGAAGGATATATCCGTGTTGAGACGGCTTTACAAAAGGTCTGTGTGCAATTTCTGAAACTGTTTGAGCCAAAATTTTTAATATAAATCTGGATGTATAAATGCAAATGCATTTAAAAGATTGTACCTGGGAGGTTTTGAAAACTGAATCTGAAACAAAGAATTACATAGATGTGCAGAAGAAAGTTAAAATACCATTACTCTAACTAGAGATAGTACTGTTAGCAAGGAAGGTATTGAATCAAAACTATTACATTGCAAATGCAAAAAATAACCTGCTGTAAAGAATACAATGCTTTTTCCCTCCAAATTCTATTTATTTTAACTGGCATATGAAGTGCATTGTGTTTTCAATCAAATTCAAACACCATTTTAAAATTATTTCTGTTGAAAGTACTGCGGGGAACAGACGTATCAGGAAATAGCAAACTGGATAGCCAAGTACATGATTCTTCACTTAGCTGGTAAGGGCAAACCCCACAAAAGGGAACATATTTCCTACCACTTGTTTTAGAAATTTACCATTGCTGCCCATGATACAGTTAAGACTTATCATTTAAAAGATTGTTTAATTTCAGCACAGCACCTTCAGCTTTGCTACCATTTGCAATTAAATATTTAGTTGTGAGTAAATTAAGCATGTCGTGATCTCTGCAAAGTGGTTCTCCGTTTACTGCTGCATAAATGTTTTACAAGCTGCTGTATTGTTTCTAGTAAATTAATAATGAAGATTTAGATTTTAACTGTTTAATAATCTAATTTAGTATTTAGGAGGAATCTAATTTAGGACTGGAAACAAAATTTAAGTAAACATCTTTGGCAGTGATCCCAATTCTCTGACAAAGTCACCAAATGATAAGGAAAAAACAAATCAGGTAAAAGAAATTAAGAGGTTGGAACTTCTAGGAGAAGATGCATTTCCCTGTGAAAACTGAAAATGCTTTCTAAACTGCAGTGTACTTGCACTTGACTCCTCTTGTCATATCATGAATCATCAGTACAAATTTTATACAGTAAATTGCCAGGAATTTGTAAGATAAAGGAATATGAATTTGTCATAAGCAAAGAACTACCTAAACTACCTGGCTTAAAGCAAGTTTATGGTGACATTGTAGAAATATTGTAATACTCCATAGAATATTATTTATTTCTGCTGCCCATAGAACAACAGCAACAAATATGTTCAGAAATGTTCAAAAGTAGAATGGTCTAAATAAGTTGTTGCAAGGTGGGATGGAAAATGCTCAACACAGCAAAATTAGGATTGTGAATAGCTGTTCTGTCACAATTAGATACTGTGAAAATATAGGAATAAGCAGGCTATTGAAAACTGTGTGTTCTAAAAAGTGGCAAAGTGGCTGGGGCTGATCAAGTTTTATGTCAAAGTAAGGTATGGTGTGCAGAGGAAGGAAAATTAACTCTCAGAAACAGCTAATAAGGACAGATGTCTCACATCTTGTTCTTCCTTCTGCAACCTGAGGGCCTGAAGGTTGGGCTTGTGCGGTTACAGGATCTGTTGGCCTCTTATTTGATGCCTTCACTAATGCTGTTTGGGGTGAACAGCTCTGGTTTTGCTCTGTGCGGCAGTATCTTCAACACCTAAAGCTCTGACTTGTGGTAGTAACTGTAAAGTCAACACTTCATAGCTTCATCTGGTTGCCTCCTGATGTTGAGATGAAATTCTTCACCAAGAACAGCTGGCAGTAACCATGCAGATTTTACTTCTTGTATCTACCACTTTTAATTTCATACTTTCCCAGGACCTTTTCTGTCAGTAGTCCTCTTGCGTCAGTAGTCCTTTTCTGCTTTTAGGAAGTAGAAGTTTAATCCAAGAACTGAAATGCTTAGGTTTAATTTTGGGGGAGTATGTGAAAGGTTATGGTTTGCATTTTAAGGGATTCCTCTGGGTTCATCCAATAGTCCTTTTTGGCCATTCTTCTGTTATGATCTAATTTAAAGTAAAAATTTGGCTCTATCACAACTTTTCTGGTAAGAATGACTTGCATAGAAATACCATGGTTTATCAAGGATCAGGACCTGTCCTGCTGTGTTTCTCTGTACAAATAGGTCATATTTGTTGAGTAGAGAGAAGATTATTTTAATTGACATAATTAACTTTTCTTGTGATTATCTTAGGCTTGAAAATGCATTTTGCTCTTTCCCAATTACAGCTTTTTCTCTGATAGAGCTAAACATGCTGTGTGTAATAATGAAGGTGGTTTTGGGGGGACTTAATGTATATAATTGGAAACTAAGATGAGGTAGTCTTCTATCAGCAGGAGGGTAGGAGAGCTGGGCTGTATAATTGAAGTACAGTGTAATGGGATTACCTACAATTTTTAAACATTGCTTTCATTAAGGAAAATAATAAGCATATTTATTAAATGTAGTCTCTGCTTGGGACAATATTTGTTATTATGAAAAAGCTTTTGTAATTAAGCTTGGGTATAAAAATATATTGAACATACTACATCAGTTTCTGGAAAATGCTTTTGTGCATAAAATTTTACTAAAATAGAAAGAGCTTTCACAGCAGAGGTGGTTAGCCAGATATTAGTACAGCTCACATCTAACATTCACTGTAGATTTTTCTATGTGCTTTCAATTTAGTCAAGGTCAAATCAAAAGAAAAGTCAAAATCAAATACATTTAAACATTTATCTTTATGAAAGCTTTTAAAGATTCTACTGTTTTTCATGGTTATACTTAGTGGCAATAAAGGTTAGATTTTTTTTCTAGAGTATTTTCTTGCCGAAGTTACAGAAGTATGATGGTTTAGAAATTATGGGATGGGTGTCTATGACCCAAATTTTGCAGGCTGCCACATAAAATTCTCCTAGGAGTCCTTCTTGTCCTTAAATGTGCATCTGTGAAAATCTCCATAATAGTAGAAAGTATTTTTGAACTGTTTAAAGCATTTTAAATGTGATTGCTATGTTGGCACTTGGGATATAATATGGTGGTCCCTCTAGATGTTCTTTTATTTCTTTTCATTATCACTTTCGAGGATTTCTCTTCAGAAAAGCACTAAATTAAAGTGTGTAGCTACTTTCCTTAATCAAAGCTTGTACTGAAAAGAACTGCCTTCAACAATGTTGCATACCCTCCTAGATTACTTTCAGGAGTTCTGCTGTGGCAGTGCCTAGGACACATTATTCATTGGGTCATAAGGTATATCTTTATCTAAAGGATACATATGGATTGGGATTTCCCTATACTGTGAGTATACATCTTAGATTAAAAATTTCTTCCATCATACTGTACATATATAAAAATGCTGGGGTTTTGCTTAATTTACGGAGAGAAGGTTGACAAGGGTACGTTAGTGTACATTAAAGCTAAATGGATAATGAAATGCTAAAACTGAGAGAGAAAGAGAAAAAGGTTCAGAAAGTTCTAAGATACTGCTGTTGTAATTTCATTCTTCTTACTCTGAACAAGGTGAATGTATTCAGGAAAGGGCAAAAAAAAGAAATCGCAGAATATCAGTATGGATGAGGTTGGAAGGGACCCCTGGAGATGTCTAGTCCAACCCTGCACTCAAAGCAGGTTGCTGAGGACTGTGTCCAGGCAGGTTTTTAATATCTCCAAGGATGGAGACTCCACAACCTCTCTGGGCAACGTGCTCTGGTGTTTGACCACCCTCACAGTAAAAAAGCTTTCTTATGTTTAAGGGCAATTTCCTGTATTTCAGTTTGTCCCCATTGCCTCTTGTCTGGTCAGTGTGAACTACTGAGAAGACTCTGGCCCTCCTACTCCACTGAGGGTGTCTTCCTTGCTCCAGACCTTCCCATTGTTCTCAGGGACCTGGGATTCCTGAAGGCCAGTCTTAACAGTGAAAAGTGAGGTGAAGAAGGCATTGAGTACCTCAGCCATTGCCATGTCCTGTATCACCACATTCCCTGCCCCATTCAGCAGTGGGACCACATTTTCCCTTGTCTATGTTCTGCTGCTGAAGTACCCGTAGAAACCTTTCTTGTTGCCTTTCATGTCCCTTGCCGGATTTGGCTCTGAATGGCCTTTGGCTTTCCTAACCCCATCCCTGCACACTCAGACAGTGTCTCCATATTCCTCCCAGGTCCCCTGTCCCTGCTTTCACCTCTTGTATGCTTCTTTTTTTATGTCTGAGTTTTGTTGGGAGCTCCTTTTTCATCCATGCAGGCCTCCTGCTACTCTTGCTTAACCTCCTCTCATTGGGATAGATCATTCTTGAGCTTGGGGCAGATGATCTTTGAAAAATAGCCAGCTTTCCTGGACCCTTGTTCTATCCAGGGCTGTATACCATGTGATTCTTCCAAGCAGATCCCAAGAAAAAAATAGTCATAGGTTTGGCTTATGCGTGGTGCTCCTTTTCAAGTGTTTTATTGCTAGAGGAAATTCAGGTCCAGTCTCAGAATCATTTGCCACACTGAGAACTGACAGAATGATGCCAACTCATATAAAACTGTACAAGTTGTTCTTGAGGGAATGTATAAAAATGGAAAATCTATTCTTGCATGCTAGGTAAAAATGTCAACCTTTAATCACAGCTCTACCTGGCTTCTTCTCAGATGCAGATTTTTTTTTTCTTCCCCCCCCCTTCCCCTTATTGCTGAGGATGATTATATCTCATGCAAGGAAAAATCTTCTGGAAGCAGGAGGTGAAGAATTCCAGGAAAAAAGCTCATGTCATTTGTATGTATAAAAGAAGTTACAGGACATCAAGAGGGGAAGATAAGAGCTGGAATACATGGTTAAACACTAACTCAGTTTCAACTGTCCTAGCTGTGTTTGCCTCAGGATTGTCTCTTTGCCAAGACCTCTCACAAAGAGCCTTGCCTTTATGTCAGTATATTTGTAACTTAGGAGCAATTTGCAAAAAAACTGGCAACATTGTATTCCCCTCCCTTTTCCCAGGTGGAGGGTTGTTTAATATTTTCCATCCCAGCTTTCAGCAAGTTCTCCATTATCTTGTGCTTGCTAGTGACATTCCCACGCATGTCTTAAAACTTTCTTTTACTCCCCTGACACCTTCCTTCCTTTCATTATCCTCACAGAAATTTGGCCAATTAGACCATATAGTAAAAGTTTCCTATTTTTTCTGAACTGGATGACTTTTGGCTTTGTAGCGTAGGCACCAATTTCCAGCAGGCTGCTGAGTCTGAAGAGTGTGAATGGGTGATGTGAAGGAAGATGAGATGTTATCAGTAACCAGGGTGAGAAAATCCACTCACTGACAAAATTGGTTTTTTTCTAAAAATCTTGTGTATTAAAGGTGATGAAAAGCTGGAATTGAATGAGAAGCTGACAAGAGAGGGAAGAAGAGAATGCAGAATCAAACTCACTTGATTGCTTATTTGGATGTGGAGTTTGTTTTTTAAATTTTCCTTCTTCAGTATGAAAGGGCATTATGTTCAGGGATGTAAAGTATGACTATCAATTGGCCAGATAGTCTCCCCTGTTTTGGAAGAAATGTGTTTAGACAGTGCAAAGTGGGTTGCATGGTGAAATGCTTTGTTTACAGAAAATATTTCTGGCTCCTGTGAGAGCTGAATTAAAATGAGTAAAGTAAAAGACAAGAGTTAGGAACAGGAATACTGAGTTCAGCTTTGGAATCATGCCAGCTAACTGCAATTAAATAGATTAGGACCTAAGAAGAAGACACAAAAAGTTTACTATAGTTGCCAACTGAAAGAACAGGAAAGGGCAAAATATAACCAGGGGAGATTGTACAGAAAAGAGGGAGAAAGAGCAAGAACGTTGGAGCATAAACAAACCACAGAAATGGCAAAGGCAGGCAGTCACTAAGGGAAACTGGAAATCTGTAAGGTAGGATAGAAATGTATGAAAACATTTCTGAGAATAAAGATACTGTGTAAACGCCCTTATATTTATAACGTAGGAGGTTGTTAGTAACCTGAGCAAAAGTAAGATCAGCAAAATAAAGGGATTGGAACTCGCAACCTGGGAAGAGCCACATTGGACATGTCAGAGAGGAAAGTGAGATGCTGAGAATGCACAGGAGGATGCTGGTTTTTGGAGCTGCCATATGTAATTTCAAATAAAGGGCCTGTCAATTCTTGTCTTAAAATGGCTTCTTCATTTTTTTCAGATTATGACATTAGTTATACCTTTTTCATTACTCATTAATACTTGTTTTCCCAAATATTTAAAATATGTCTAAAGAAAAACTTGTAGTCCTAAGGAGAAAAATATACGCTTTAGTAAAATTATAGGTAATGATAAGTCATTTTCATGAGTTATGGATGACAAAATTACATGATTAAATAGTACTTCATCATATGTGACAGAATCAGAATCCCCAGTGAGTGAAAGACAATTTTCAATAGTTATATGACTTTCTTGATTGTTCCCCTTCCCCTTGATTTTCTGAGTAGATTTAAGTGCTTTGGACTAGTTTTGCTCATCATATAACAGAACAAGTATGGTAGACAGGCTAAGTGATCTTGTTATGAATCCAGAGTATAAGCCTTGAGCTGAGCCAAGTTGCACTCAGTTTGCTGAAATGCTGATGGGTAACTATTCATTTAGGTTGGGCTATTAAAGGAGAAAACAGACCACTGCAAAGAGATACCCATGAGCACTTCTGGCAATAGACGCTGGCCTGCCTTAGTCACATGAGGTTGCTAGCTTGAGGAAAGATCTTTGATGGATAGTTATTTTACAGCTTATTTGTCACTAGAGACTGTCATTAAAAAAGCAGCTCTACTTTCAGCATGACCATTTACCCGATTAGCAAAGTGCTTGGTAAGCAAATTTAAAATGACTGTAAATTGCCATGTGTTTCAACTAGTTCCATATTCTGATTTGCAAGTATCTTCAGCAAACCACTTTTCCATTAGAAAATATCTCCTGCTAATAGATTTGATTAATTTTTTTATTGATTTTTTCTTTAATATTTCAGAAATAATTTATTCAGTCTACTGCTCCGTTGTTGGAAGCATCATCAAGAACATCATGCTGTAGTTGCTGTGAGAATCTCTCTGCAATTCACAAAACTTGTGTTTCATTTTGTCTTGGAACAAAAACACATTTTTGAAATAAATTATTTTGACAGATGGGATTGCTCTGGAGCCAGCTGTATTAAGTAGCAGGATGCCATGCAAGTAAGTAGCTGAACAGTGCACACATATGCAGGTCTGCAGGTGGAGTCAGCTCATGAGGACAAATCAGTCTGACCAAATCTGATATGCTGCTAGCTTGAGACTCCCAGGCTCCAACAGTACCTGTTTGCTGACAAGACTTCCTCTTCTGTATGCAACATAAGAAGTAAGAAGTTATTTCTAAAAGAAAACTTTAGCAGCTAGATAATATTTAGGCCTATCCATATCTGAAGAAATGAAGTCTGGGGGACTTCATTACACTTTAGTTGTGTTCCAGCACTGATAAACCGTGTTTCTGAAATGTTGTCCAGAACATGCAGGATGTTGACTGCTTATTGATATTTTCTTATAGAATAACTTAGCACCATTCAAGAATAGAATAGAATAGAATAGAATAGAATAGAATAGAACAGTTGAATTGGAAGGGACCTGCAATGATCATCTAGTCCAACTGCCTTGACCAATTCAGGGCTGACCAAAAGTTAAAGCAAAGAATCATAGAATGATAGAATCATTAAGGTTGGAAAAGACCTCTAAGATCATTGAATCCAACCATCAACCCAACACCACCATACCCACTGAACCATGTCCCTAAGCGCCTCATCTACACATCTTTAAAATACTTTCAGGGATGGTGACTCAACCACTTCCCTGGGCAGCCTCTTCCAATGTTTAACCACTCTTTCAGTAAAGAAATTTTATTGTTGTTAAGGGCATTGTCCAAGTGCCTCTGAAACATTGACAAGCTTGGGGCATCGACCACCTCTCTAGAAACTCCATTCCAGTGTTTGAGCACCCTTTTGGTAAAGAAATGCTTCCTCATGTCCAGTCTAAACCTCCCTTGATGCAGCTTTTAACCATTCCCACACGTCCTGTCACTGGATACCAGGGAGGAGAGATTGGCAATAATAGTTTGATCATAGAATCATAGAATGATTTGGGTTGGAAGGGACCTTTAAAGATCATCTAGTTCCACTCCCCCTACCATGGGCAGGGACACCTTCCACTAGACCAGGTTGCTCAAAGCTCCATCCAGCCTGGCCTTGAACACTTCCAGGGATGGGGCATCCACAACTTCTCTGAGCAACCTGTTCCAGTGCCTCACCACCCTCATAGTGAATAATTTCTTCCTTATATCTAATCTAAATCCAGGGGGGGTCTTACCAGTAGAGGGGGAGAATCACCTCCCTTGACCTGCTGGCCATGCTTCTTCTGATGCAGCCCAGAATTCGGTTGGCTTTCTGGGCTGGAAGCACACATTGCTGGGTCATGTTGAGCTTTTCATCAACCAGCAACCCCAAGTTCTTCTCCTCAGGGCTGCTCTCAATCCATTCTCTGCCCAGCCAGTATTTGTGCTTGGGATTGCCCTGACCCATGTGCAGGACCTTGCACTTGGCCTTGTTGAACTTCATGAGGTTTGCATAGGCCCACCTCACAAGCTTGTCAAGGTCCCTGTGGATGGCATCCCTTCCCTCCAGCATGTCAACCGCACCACGCAGCTTGGTGTCATCGGCAAACATGCTGAGGGTGCACTCAATCCCACTGTCCATGTCGCCGACAAAGATGTTAAACAACGCTGGTCACAATACTGACCCCTGAGGAACGCCACTCATCACTGGTCTTCACTTAGACATTGAGCCGTTGACTGCAACTCTTTGAGTGCGACCATCCAGCCAATTCCTTATCCACTGGGTGGTCCATCTGTCAAATCCATATCTCTCCAATTTAGAGATAAGGATGTTGTGCAGGACAGTGTCAAATGCTTTGCACAAGTCCAGGTAGAT
>NW_008824754.1:1392905-1409238 GCF_000699105.1 Pygoscelis adeliae | reverse complement strand
CGGTGCCCAGTTGGTGGGTTATATGTACTTCAAGTCTCCCACTCGGCCAGTGGAATGCTGATGATCATCCCACGCAGTCATCTAATTCTGATTTTATGGGACTGGAGCAATAACATTGTAAAATTCTTTTAAGAAACCTTAGCTGGTAGCTTCAAAACTGACTAAAAATCTTGAGTGTCTGCTTTTTAGGGTATTATCCTGAAATACTGAATTATTGACTTTTTAGAAAGACAGGTCCTTTGATATCTCTCACAAGATATTTTGCATTACAAAAAACAAAAGCCAAAAGATTTAATCCCTATTGGAGCAGGTCAGCCTAAATCAGACTTATAAACTGTATTCTCATGTGAAAAGGAAGTGGAATGAGTGGTTGCAACTTTTTTTTTGTTTGAGTTCTTGTATGATGACAATCTGCGTTATAAACACTGTTTGGAGAATCTTTTTCTAGTAGTGCTTTCTGAACCTGTGAACCTTTATGCAGGTTCATAGGTTCTCTCTGTCTGATAGGTGTTATGTGTCTTCCACCATGGTGCATAGCGATTTTTCAGTGAATTGCCATAGAGATTTACTGAGGTTGTCCCAAGCTTCCTGTGCTTTTTGTCTTGCCAGTCTGCCTAGATTTTTGTTTTGTTTTGTTCTTAAAACCATGTTTCATATTATACATAGCAGGGATTTTGGTTTTGTAGATAATAGAAGGATCTTCATGCAGTCTTGAAACACACTAAAAATATGGTAAGATAAATACTGCTGTCTTATTGTGATTAATCAGATTCAATAAGGAAGACTTGGCGTCAAGCTGTTTTCTGTAATTGCTAATAAGCGGAGCATTATCACCAGTACCAAATCATAAGTATGTAGATTAATATTTCTATACAGTTAAGTTGTGAGCAAAACCTAAGTTTTTTTAATTGATACTACAATACTTCAAATATGTTAAAGTTAGCATTGGATGACTCTTTTTAATGTGCAGGCACATTTTTCATAAATTATTGTACAGAGGTAAAAATAGATCCATGACATGGATCATTCATCACTCATCATTTTATTCGTACTGTCACTATTTAAACTTTCTCTTTGCAGAGCAGATAATAGGCAATCAGTCAGTAATTTAGGATTGCTTCTGTCCTGAATGATCAAAATTTCACATAAATGTTTAAGACTTTTTTTCTTAAAAAAAAAACAACATAGTGAAACATAAATATTCCCATCTCTTAGATAACAAGAACAGAAATACATGGGACTCAGAATAAATCTTAATAAAAAAAATACAAATCTAAAGTAATTTGATATGGTATTACTATTTACTAGGCAAATATTACAATGTGGATTGCTAACAAGAAAACCCACACTTAAAAAGAATATATATAAAAAAATGTTTAAATCTCCTTCAGGTTATTTTTTCATTCAAGTTTCTTGTTAAATGCAATTTCCCTGTGAAGATCTCATTTAAAAAATTCCACTTAGTATGAGCCTTACCATACTTACTCACAAACTTCAGTGATTTTAGTCTGGGAAATAGTTGTCAACATGCAATGCATATGTGCTCGTAGATACAAAATGACAAATCCCAACGTGTGCTAAAAGACTTAACCTGTTGTTTGCACAGAGTGACAGAAGGGCACTACAGATATTTGACAATATTCATCGCACTAAATTATTCTATACATACGCACCCCTATATAATCTGTATAATAAAAAACTTGCAAAATACACATTTCTCTGTGTGTGTACTTTTGACACAGAACACAAGAAGCCCAAAATTCGTATTTGTAAACTTGACGTACACTGGCGAGGCAAATGGTGAATGAGGACATCTTTGTTTTGTTCCGACCTCCCCTCCCAGTTCTCCTCTTCCATTTCTTCTTTCAATTCTGAGTTGCCATCTAGGCTGCCAGCTCTTCACAGCTGGAGGTTGTCTTTTTGTGCACACTTTTTTGTACTGTGGGTCCTCGTGATCTGTTGGATCACTCTACACCTGCAGCTCCGAGTGACTACAGATGGAATATGTATTAGGGTAAAAACACCTTCATGTCATAAATAGCCATACTTTATTTAACTAGTTAGGTTTCATTTTTCTGTGGTCACAGGATAAAAATGTTGCATGCATGTACACTGGTTTGGTAAGATCTGCATAGTATAATTTTTAGCCATGGACAGCAGCATATTCTTAGGTGTGGGTTCACCTCACTCAGCCTTAAGGTAGGAGCATAGTCACATTGTCCCAGTCAGTGTCAAGTGTGATTCGTATTTACAAATGCTGAATTGCTCCCTGGAAATGCTTTATTCACCATATGGGGAGACAAAGTTGACTAGCCTTCTAACACAGGCAATTAAAATTAGCTGAAATCTGTCCAGGTCCTACTGTACACATCTACTCCTCTTTCACCTCTTCGCTCTTCCTCCCTCACAAAGATGAGACTGTTATAGGGAACACTGTGCTCCTCTAGCATTTGGCATAATACCTGCTGAGCAAACTTCCACCTTTCATGAAGGTTTCCTTTCTGAAGCCTTCTATAAAATCACACAGTACTTTTAAGTGCCTGTATGACTAGTCCTGGCATACGTGTGGTAGTAGAGCTTCGTGGTGAATAATGGGAACAATCTTGTAAACGCTGGATTTCTTGGGGAACAAACCTTATGTCAGTAGCTTTCTACTGTCTTTTCCTAAAATTAAGCAAGGAAAACCCAGCAACTGGTTGGCAGAAAATCAAAATGCCCATAGAAAATGTGTTAACACTAGTAAAAAGTGCAGATGGACATCTTGAATATGATGCTGTGTTTCCTGTAGTATCCAGAGTAGATGAATTCAGAAAAAATTATATTTTGAATTTCAGATTGAGTAAGGTCATAAACCTCAGCCACTGCATTCAGTGCTTCTTCAGCAGTTCAGAAATAGGAATCATAATTAGTAGTGAGCTAGGTGTCTGTGTTTAATGCAAAATTTATTCCACATCTTAGACGGTTATATATGACTGAACTATAGATTTTAATTGTATCTGTCAGAATTTAGCTGCTCATTCACATGTGTGATATACCTTAATCATTTGTAGGCAGGCACATGCCTCTCAGACTCGTTTCCTGTGTAGATAATATACTGCAGTTCCCTGGAGACCTTATATGCATATCACAAAAGCCAGCACAAACAGCAGGCTTGCTAATACAAAAACAAGTGATAAATATTAATTCCTATACTTCACTTTTGTCAAAGGTTTTGGAATCAGCATTTTTTTTTGTCCTGGGAGAACATAAAATAGGAATACAAATTCTAGGATGCCTATGTAACAGTCTACTTTTATGTCAGAGGTTGCTATTTTTTAACTTACTTGCATAATTAAAATGGTACATCAACAGGGTTTCTTTCTCCCTCTTGTTTTACTCTAAACAGTTTTTCCCCATGTTTTTTCTTTAATTTAAGAAGAAAAAAAAAAAAGTATAGGGCATTACATAGTCACTACAGATAAGTTATAAAAGCTTTTACAATACTTTTTAAACAACATATATCACAGGCAATCAACAAATATATGTTCCTGACCATACTTTTATATAAAAACTAATCATGTGCCAAGACCCTCTCATTCCCCATCTCCCTTATTGTATCTTTCTTCCTTTTTCCTTATTTGGAAGTGTCATCAGCATGTGACGGAGGTGAAAGAAGATGATGTACACTTGGTGCTTGATAATAAAGGGTTTGTACTTTTCTGGAAGCTTTTCAAGAGCTAATTAGAACAAAGAAGCTGAACTTTACTAAAAATAACATCTTTAAATGTTCCAGTGAAAAGTTAGGTTATACTTAGCAAATTACCATCTGGAAGACTTCCTGAGAAGCACAAATGCAGTGTTAAAATAAGGATTTATTGTCATTATGATTTTTAAGAATAAATAAATAAAGAGATAGATAGGCAGATAGATAAGTTATACTCTCCCATCTCAAAAAGGCTAATATATAGTTTTCAGCTTGTCAATTGCTTACCTTGTAAGCTCAGCATAAATGGCAGAATCAACAAAAATGGAAACACTAGAATTTGTTCCAGTGAGGATCTGTTTTCTTCTAAATATTTATTACTATCTAGTGATTTATTTTTTGTTAAAGTAAATTTAGTGCTTTGGAATTCCCTTTTCTTTTTATAAACTCCTGAAATGTCTACTAAAACAGTTTTATATCCATTTATGATCATGTTTAGCTTTTGAGATCTGGAAACAACCGTGTTATACCCTTCAGACTTATCCTAGTTCTCCTGTATTTAAATGTGATTTTCCAGGAGATTTTCACTAATGGAATTTCTCAGATACATTTCTGTTTCTATAAAATGGTATCTTTTAGAAATTAATTTGAAGAAAAAAAGAAAAAAAGCATGTGAGGAATTACATTTATCTTATGTGAATAAAGCCACTTCTGACTTTTGAGTTGAAAAATTTGGTCTTTAGTCCACATCATTTTACCAAGCGGTTCATTCAAGAGCTGAAACCTACTTCTTTTTAGGTGCTATTCTAACAATGACTGACTTGCCTGATATATCTACTGATACTGCTTTTCTCATTAATCTTTGTTAAAAAGATCAAGTAGTATGTGTTCCACGATCACGGAGCACTTTTCATATAGATGACTTCCACAAGGTATCCGATACAAAGTGCTTCAAAACACTATGTAAATTTGAATTAATTCATTTAAAACTTGTATAAAATTTAAGAAATATCATGTGATCATTAATTAAAAGTAATGTTTTAATGCATACAGAGTTTAAGTCAATATTCTTAAATGCTCAGTTGTACAGACGGCTGTACTATTACAAGGGAAAGTCTTTAATTCTGCTCTGTCTCAGTTGTGAATTAGTCCCACTGCAAGCCAGTTTCTTATTTCATGATCTCCGTATTGGTAATAGCCAACAAGATAGCTTAAAGTACATACTGTTGACTTTAAGATTACAAAGGTTTCCCTGAGAGTTATGTGGGCATAGAGAATGGAGATTAAACTTTTAGCATAAGGCTGGACTTGTTAACAGTTAAAACAAAATTTTTATGCATGGCAATGGAATAAGTATAGAAATTGAAAAGGGAGGATGAATGCTGAATAAGAAGAAATGTAATTTTTACTTTTTTTTTCCCTAAAGTATAAACATACTAAATTATGCAGACTATAATAAGGGGAGGTAGCATATGAAATTATACCTCTAAATCCATCCATACTATAGTTGTGTGGAAGATAAAAACGCTGAAAGCAAAAGCCATTAAAACAGTATACTGAATACATTGGAATATTTGTTGATCTATGGATTGGTTTAGTTTGCATTCTTTTGTTCTTTTTCTTCCCACTGTTAGATAGAAAAAAAAAGCATTGCAAAGGTTTTTATAAAGTACTTGCATTATGGCATCTAGACAAACAGCTTAATTTTGCATGGTTCAAAATAGATTCAGTCAACCGACAACCTGTATTTTCCAGATTATTCTTATATTTAGGGTAATGAATATGTGGTAAACTGTTCAGGTAATGAAATGCCAACTTGTTGACTGGGATATTCTGTAGTCTCTACTGGCCTGTTGCCAGACGTTTTTGTTCCGACCATGGAGCCTGAAGGGAAACTTTGACTACTACTGGAAGTTTTGTGTCCTAATGGCATAGTGCAGGACTGTATATAGCATGTAAGTCTCCTTCCTGGCCTGGCAGAGGGAAGGTCACTGCCACATTTGCAAGCCCCTGTTTTATAAAATCTGTTTTGAGCACTGCATAGTTTCAAATTGCCTATGAAGTTTCATTATGATATAACTCCATTTTAGCCTTTCCTTATTTTCACATTCCTTTCAGAATGTCATTCAGAAGAAAGGTTGCGGTTCTGAAATTTGTTGGTATGGTCCTTGGATTCTAACTTGTCTTTTAAGTGTGATCCTGCTTACAGATGGTAAAAAGGTGATCAGAGAATTTAATGATGGAATCGATGTCCTACAACTAGGCAACACAACTGGAAATAGTTGGTGAGGGGTTTTTTATTTTGTTTTTGCTATTGGAACAGAACTTAAGGAAGAAAAAATATGCCTGACATTTTATTACCATTATTAAAGGAATATGCCTTTCTGATAGTTCGTGCACCACCTAAATGAATACAACTTTGCCTTATGTCTGGTTAGTATATTTTCCTGTTGATTCCTGATGGTACCTGATCTCATAAGAACTCCACAAATCATTACAATATCATTCTCTGAGCATGGCTACATATGTTGGGATTGGGAATATATTTACCATGATGTCCAGCCCATGCTGCAAAAGCAGGGAGAGTGATTCTTAAGTTCATACAACATAACATTTCGGTGGTGCCGAAGGTTACCTTCCTGACCAAACTTATCACTTGTTTGTCAGAGTCCTGTAATGTCTCCCTCTTTCTCCTCTGAGAGACCCAGAATATTTTAAAATGTTATATTTTTGGCTGTCTAGTCCTGTTACTCTCATAGTTAAGATTTCTGAAAGTATTATTTTTCAGAACTTCTTGTCAATATCTAAAATTTAACTGAATTTGTAAGCCAGGGTTTTAGATTGTGACTTTTGTCCAAATCACTTCGTGAAATATCAGAAAAAAGACTCAGAAGTCTAATCTTAAATTACAAAGTATTTTTCTTAAGTATTTTTCTTCATAAAAGGATAACACAAGCTGTCGAGGCTCCTTGTTTTACCTGAGGAGTGCTGTGCTTCTTTTACATATATGTTGAATGGAGAGCATGGGAGACAGTTGAAAAGTATTCAACTTTAAAATACTCTCAGATGAAGTTTTAAGTATAAATGAATCTCAGGACTGTTTTTCAGGTGTTCTTATTCACCTTTAATTAATTCAGAAGTTTTTATATGCTAAGGTTTAATAAAAAAAGGGACACAAAGTGGCTTAGGATTGTTTTTTAACAAGTGGGTTACTCTTCTCTAGTATGTGATAGAACGTTATCTAATCTAGAACAGATTATCTAATCTAGAATAGATCAACTTGGTTTTGGTGTTTATAAGAGCTCAGATAGTTTTTGCTATTGAGAACAAGTGAGGAGGTAAACAATTTCCGGAACTGGGACAGATGCAGAGCAGATGAGATATAGTTTGAACCCAGGGAGAGGTATGAACTGAACATATTTCCACCAGGAATATGTTTTGCTAAGAGAATTTTTCCTTTTCACTCGTGTTCTGATCTCTCCCTAACATCCTGTAATACATAGCTGGAAAGGAAAAGGTGGACAGACTTTGTTATGGTTTAGTGCTTGCGTGTGTTAGAGTTGAAATGTGGTGAAGACTGGTAAGCAGAAAATACTTTTTTCCCTCCCACTCTATTGAACCCCACTAATTCCTTTATGCTCAGAAATGTTACTTTCTATAATGCCCTACATACTTGCCTTTGCATTAAATAACCTGCATCCAAAGAGAGAAATGTCATAATTTGAGACTTATGTTGTAATTCTAACAGTATTCACTGTCTCTAGATAACTGGGAGGAGGCATGGGAAATTTCCTAACAATCTTGTGAAGAAAGCTCACCTCCATCTGAAGGCTGCCTTGTTACAGTTGTCTTTTTGAGCTAAGAGCCTATTTCCCCACCTTGCCTTTTTATTCCATTCTTGTTTGTATCTAAGGACTTGTATTAAGTGCTACTAAAATAAATTTATTAAAGTGATATTCTACTACACTAATGGTGAAAGTTAACTTTCACTGCTCCCTGAAGGGGAAAGCATATCAGTAATTGAGGCATTACCCTTGCTGTTCTGTGAACCTTGCCATGATATATGAAAGATGTCTTGAATTATTCAGCGTTCCTTGTTAGTTATGTTTCTCCTTGGTTTCTCTATGTAGCCGATGTCATTTCTGGATGTGAGTTTTTTATTATGTGGATAAAGCCCAGATTTGTGAAAAATATCTCCCTTTCTTATTTTTGTTATGTCTAAGAGGTAGCATTTAGTTGCTGACATTTTCTATTTGCCACCTTTTAGGATATGAAATGTTTGGAAAACTTTAGAAAATTAATATTACTTTGTTTCTTAAACTTCCTACACTGACAGAAAAAAACTTACAGAACTTTGCAATAACGCTGATGCTTGCAGTCCTTAGGGTAATTTAGTGCTGAGATCACAGAGAATGCTTAACAGGATAAGCATTCCCATTCTGTTTTATTTAAAATTACCTCTACATATAGGTACACCTATTTCTGAGATTCTGCTCGTTTACATTTCACACTTGAATGAACATCCATAAAGACAACCTTTCATGAAAGCAAAATGCACATACATACAAACTTAGAGTTTTCATTTAAAACTCTTTTCTAGAGTTACCAGGTTTCTCTTAGTTTGGTTAATCTTAAATTGCTACCAAAAAACCAACCAACCAACCAAAAAATCCAGAAAGAAAAAAAAGAAGAGATTTTATATTAGTTACTTGATCCCTCAGCTATCTACTAGCAGGAGCACCAATTGCACCAGCACAGATGTGCTGTCTGTAAGTGCTGTAGGACAAGCTGTAAGAACAGCCCATTCTGGCATAAGAGCATTTCGTTATATAAATGTCATGAAAAAGCCTGTCATTTCTGTTAATATGATCTAGTTAGATTTTTATTAGTCCTTCAGCTTTGAATTCCCCATCCCACAAGCTAATGAATTCTCTTTTTAACTTTAAATAGCTCTGCAGTGTTTATATCAGAGATTACATTTAAAATGTTGTCATTTTCTAATGTTGTCAGTCAGTACCAATCCCAATTGTCAGTCACCAATAAGGTGAACAGCAATATGGCCTCAAATTGATACTGAGCAACAGGGAACGGACAATTATTTGTCACCTTGCTTGTTGCTGATCTCATCACAGGTGGAGTGAAAGTATTTTCCTGCTTCTTCAAGGAAGGAGGATGTGATCTTATGGTTACAGACCTTAAAGTAACCATGAAGGAACACTTTGTTCATCTTTGAAACATGCAGAAAACATCCCTCTGTATATTGAGACATTTTTCACCTCTGTGTAGTTTTCTGAGCACTGGGAGGACAAGGGCAGCTGCACTAGGCTGGCTGATCCACTGGAGTGCATGGCAGAGAAGGCCAAATTTTACCCTTAGACTTACCCTGGTATCTCCTTAGAAAACAAGAAATCATGCTGATCTGACAGCTGAATGTTTCCCAGATAAGGAAAAAACACACGTTCACCTCTTGATAGACAAAAATATTTCTTGCAGTATAATTGAGCATATTCATCAATTCATACAAGACTGTTATAATTGAAAGTCTTAATTCTAGCTTTGCAAGGTCACCTTGGTCCCTAATGGAGAATTGCAATGAAAGCCAAGAGACTGAAACACTATTCCCAGATTCTGCCACTGACCTGCTTTTGCAAATTATCTCACATTTTTCTTTTTTTCTCTTTTTCATATGTGTGTGGATATTTTTACTGTACACTCTCTCGAAGGTAGGAAATGTTTGTTTTAATGCTCTATCTCCAGGCTTGGTTTGGACTCCTATCCTCTCTGAAACATCAAACGAGAATAAAAGGGAGAAGATTCAGATATGTGAAGAACTGTTTGCATTTTATATTAACGGTTAATAGAAAAACTTTTGTGAAACAGCAAAATGCATAAAATCCATCAATTTGGGTAAAAATCTCAGCTGTGGTTCAAAGATAAATTCTCCTCAAGTAAATGGTGTAAAGTGACTCATCTGACTTCAGTATTAACATTTTGTAATAGCTGACATTGGCAGTCTGATTTTATTATTCTTTTTTAACCTTAAATAGCACATTTTTTTAACATTGTACATCTTGCCATTACAGGCTTTATTGCTTTCCTAGTGAACTTTCTGCCCAGTTCATGGCTCCATCTAGAGTGATGATTTAGCTTTATTGACATGGTGATAATACGATGTTGATGTGGAGACCTGTAGATGTGCCACACCTGCTGATACTAGTGTAAATTGCTTAACTAATGCCCTACATGCAAGGTTAAGAGTGTGCCTCCAGACTTTGGGAGCTTACCAGAACAAATTCTGAATCAAACCCTTTCCATTCTTGCACAGTAAAACAATTCATGATACAAAAGACGTGCAGAAATTCAAAGCTTGAAGATATTTTTGTATAATCAAACAGAAAAGGAACAGATCGGTCAGGGCAAAAGCTAATAGAAAACCAAACACATAGGCACATATTTTTCAACCTAAGAAAATAGGAGTTGAAGCTACCCTTTATCCAGAGAGATGTAAATGAAGTTCTGAATAAAAATGCAGCTGTTCCATTGTATAAGTGTCTCTACAACTCTGGCTATCATACTAAAGATTCTAATCTGCAGTCCTCATAAAAAAGTAAAAGACAAACTGTTATTAAGGCTCATTCAATGTGAGATGGCTGCGTGGACCTCACTGAGTAATTCACAACCTCTCTCATACATGCTGCTTTTTATTTACCAAGGAACTATCATGACTGC
Organism: Pygoscelis adeliae; assembly: GCF_000699105.1. Classification (NCBI taxonomy): domain Eukaryota; kingdom Metazoa; phylum Chordata; class Aves; order Sphenisciformes; family Spheniscidae; genus Pygoscelis; species Pygoscelis adeliae. Next base: position 1,398,827 of record NW_008824754.1, on the reverse strand, counting down.
TTTTCCCTTCAGCAGCAGGGTTACAGCTTCTGGTACCTGCCTGACACTGGCATTTTAAATGCTTACCCTGGAGGAAAGATGTGTCCCAGAATGTTCCAGTATCACAATTGCAACTCACTTCTGCTGGGCAGCTCTACAGGAGCCAGGTGCTACTGCAAAAAAAAAAAAAGGACTCCGTAAATTATAGGTTATTTTTATGATAGTAGAAAGTAGTTTTCAAATATTTCTGTGTCTCAATGTACTGAGGCTGCAGAGAGCATACTACAATATATTATTTCCATTCTATAATGGAAACACAGGAAAATAAATTTTAAAAGAAGTTATTACTTCCTTCCCTAAACTTTCCCATTTATTCTTTTCTGAGACACTCTGTTTCAAGCTAAAATTTTTGAATGAAATATCATTATGTAATCTACTAACACGGGTTTATAGGCATTTTAGAGCAAGCATGTTTGATTTTGGATATTTATTTTTTTACTCATTCTGCATGTCTAAGGGTAACTTGAAATCAGAAGGCGGTTTGTGATTATAATCTGCAGTCTTTTGTGAAACACCTTGGTTTGAAGATACCCATTGTGATAATTAGCATCATCTCAGCTTTGTAAAGCAACTGTGTTATCTGCAGACCTCCTGCACTTTTGATTTTACTCTTATTCTTGCAGCTATGGGAAATAGAGGAACTCTGGCATTCCTCTCCAATTCTTACTTTTCCGATCTGGATTTATACATGTGAACATACTCAAAACCATATGTATATGACTATCTGCACATAGGTAACTCAATACAGAAAATTAGCAAAAGGTTTGCAATTTCAATAACGTTACCATTTTAACCACAATCTCTTGTAAACAGATGAAGGAAGTGAGGCAGAAGACGTAGGATTTGAATACTTAGAGTTGGCATTTCAGTTCAAATTAGAATTTCTCTGTAAGATTGCTTTGTTAGGAGACTGATATACTCAGTAAATCAAAGGAACTTTTGAAGTGTGATTTGACACGAAGAGCAATGTGTTAATATTCTGATTTCACAAAGCACAAAAATGTCAGTTAGCAAAATGGTGTTGATTATATTTCACAGCTGCTTATGCTGATTCCAATGAAAAGAGTTGTGGGAAATTATTCCAAAGGATAAAACTGGCTGCTTTAGTACCTTTTTAAACACTTTAAACCATTATAAACAAAAGGGTTGTCAAGAATAAAAACAATTAGATCGTGACTAATTTGTGAATTGAATATAGATGGATTATTTAAGTTATATTGTAATACAGATGCTTAATTATGACAGTGATGAGCACTATAAAAATTCCTAAAAACTAATGTAATGCACTTGAAATAATAATGTAATTAAAATCTTGTGGGGATGAGGCCATCAATCATGTTCTAGGGATAAAATTTATGCATTTGAAAGCCTACATTCTCTACTGAGGTCTTCATTTAGATTGTAGGGAAGTATTCAGGGGTCATGAAACCCCTATTTGGTTACTGATAATACAAGAATAATTTCTGTCTGCTTTCCAGAGAATTATAAGGATGACTCAAGGTTTGAGTAGCCTTCACAGTGCCATATCTACTAAGCATTTTCATTCCATTACCATGACGATACATAAATTCTGACGTGAAACAAAAATTGGTAAGTCTATCAGCCAGCAAGCAGTTTACAGTGTATATACTTTTGGGAAGGAGGGAAAAAAAAGAGCAAAAACGTTTTCTGTCACTGAAGTATGAAAAATGTAGCTATTATAAAAAGCACAGTCTTAATTTTAGGTTGCTCAGATAATGTTCTTTAAAATAACAGTTGAGAAAGACCACTCATTTAATGGGGTTCTTTATACTCTTTGAATACTTAATATTGGGTTGTTTAAAAAGCATCTATGGGATAAACTCTGGTTTATAGCATCCATGGCACAATTAGTAGCTTGGTAGATCCAATTCTTCAATGAAATTATTAACAGATATAAAGAATTATTCATCCTGTACTCTTTAAATGTTGGAGGAACCTGCTAATGTGTAGCAGCATATTTGCTTCTGCCAAGTGTACCTGTATGCATGTAATGTGGCCCAAAATTAAAAAGTCATTTAATCAGCAGATTAGTTGATCCTTTGGCTCTTTTTTTTTTTGTTTTTCTTCCATTAAGCAGAAATCTCTACTGACAGAGAATAATGGAAACTCTGTAATTATGAATTGAAACTGATAACAGCTCCAATCACATATTCAGGTAATGATCTTGCCTAGAGGTTATCAATAATTTATGTGTTAAGGGAAAGGTAGTTAGTAGATATGAATATATTTTAGGAATAATTAAGATATTATCATATCTTCTCTTAAAGGTATAGATAAAGTCTGAAAAAAGGATGTTCATGCTGGCAGGGTTGGGAAGGAAACACCACATTCAAGTTGTAACAACATTAAATGAAGATAGGTTTCAAGGCAGGGGGAAAGGAAGGGAAAAAACTATTTTCCTCTTGGCTGTGATCACTAACAAGATGAAACAGTGGGCAACACTGTGATGAAAGTCTACATGTGGGATATGCAGAAGCTCCGAAACAACTCTGAAAAATAAGATCAACCTTCTAAAATTGTTATTGACTTCAGAAAATGTTCTCTTTAATCCTCTGGAAGCAGAAGAGTAGAGTCTGAAAAGAGAAGACAGAAATTCCTGTCTGTGCTCTGAGGAAAGGAGAGAAGCTGGACAAATTCAAAGAGCAGTCATGGCTGCCCTGTTACACGAGGATCTGCTGCCTTATTTTTTGTGTGTCTGTTTTTTCTCTGCACAGGAGGGAAAGAAGTTGTGGGTTACACCCAGAATTTATTATTTATATTTTAATTAATTAGAGGAATAACTATGCTGGGTCTGCCCAAGGGGACCATCTTGTTCAGTGTCCCACCAAGCAGGTGGGAGTTGTACCAGAATTGAGAACACATATGTGATAGTATTATCCTAGTCTCCAGCTTTTCAACTAAGAGAATTACTCTGGCTAAAAACAAGTATTTTATTTATTGTTTATTTAATTTTATTTCACTTTTACCTCTTTTTTAATGATTTGCATACTACCATCACTAAATTAATATTTCCCAGAATGGTGCAGAGAAGATCCCTTTTTATTCAGCTCTCCAATGGCATTTTTCACTTTATGCCTCTCTCTACTTTTCCTGTCCCTGCTTTCTTTTTATTGATTACTTTTCTTCTAAATTAGGCAGACATTAACATACTTACCCTAGCTGGATTTTATTTACATTTCTTTGATCTTCAGGCTTTCTTGAAAAACTGGTAGGAACTGGTTTCCAGTTAGTGTTGGAAGGTGAATTTATTACTTTGCTCATTAGACTCAAGAGGAGTTTCTCTTTCATCTACCCTTCCCCCCCTCCTTTTCTTTTCTTTTCCTTGCTTATTTTCATTTCACCAGGCATTTGAAATTTCTCGTGACATTAACCTGCATAAAAATGATTTCTGTTACTAATATTTTAGCACATTCTGCTTTAACAGGGACTCAGAAGCTCACTAAGGAATATGTCAGTTCTTTTTGCTCATTGCAAAGGCTTCTGGGCAAATGAATGAGTTTAACACAATTATGCAACTGTAATACGCAAGCAGACATAAACTGATTAAGGGGTCTCAGAACATAATTGGCACGATTTAGGTGTCTAGACATCAGTCTCTCATGCATTTTAGGTACCTTAGAGAATCTGAGACATCTGCATGAAGTGTCAGATATGACACAGGACCTTTAGAAATCTGACCTTTTCTGGAGTGGCAGCTCTAGGCTTGGCAGAATACCCTGGGGCATCTAAAATGTTACTAGACTCATATACATAGCCAGCTGAATTCCACCCCAGATCTCTTATTTCATGTTCTTGACATGCTGTAACATTTTGATGTACAGCCTTACTTATCTGCAGTGTTTGTCGTGTTGTGCACCAAACCCTAGATTTTGGGAAATACTCTCTTGTGTTTTGCCAGTATCTTCTAATGCACCTAAGAGCTGCAGTTGTGTTGAAAGGTCTTGTTTCTTTAAGTGTGATTTTTGTGGCCTCTGTGGTATGTATACATTGTCTCAACCATTGCCAGGGAAGACTCATGATACCGCAAGCTTTCTAAAAAAAAATCATTAATAGTAATCTGGCTGTTTTCAAATTCCTATTGTGTATACAGAGGTAGGCATGTTCAATAGAACATCAGTGTCCTTCTGGCTCTCCAGCTAATTAGGAATTTAAATAGTGACACCTATTTTGGAAAATGAGTGAGATTTTAGTATCTTCATTGCTTTTATAAACTGTCTTAAGTTTATGTCGTTAAATCTCTCATTGGAGGAGTGGGGAGACAAGCTTTTAGTTGTTTCTTTTTAAGAAAATACATATTTGAAATTTTTTTTAAAGAAGAAATTTCCTGGTCTTTGGGGGGTGGGCAGTGTATTTTCTTATTTGTATTACATTTTTAGGCATCAGTTAATTTCTATGCAAAATTTGAAAGATTCGTTCCAAATAACTAATAGCTTTTTTTTTTTTTCATTTCCATATTAAGGGAGGTTCTTCAAACCTTCTCTGAGCTGTTCAGCATTAAAACTAGAGGCTAAAACTCCTTTATTTCCTATATTCTCTGAAGAAAATAAGTCACTAGTAAATAGAAATTAAAGGAAATAAGATAAGAATAACAAAAAAGTTCACTTTAACCATCCCCCAGATTCAAGACAAGATCAGCTATTCCTGATAGATGTCTTTCTAATACACTCTGAAAATTCAATATTTTTCTACGGTCATCTCAGGCAATCTACTCCAGCACACCTTGTATTTGTGAAAGTTTCCTTTCCAAATGTTTATTGAAATTTAAGCACTTAGACTTCTTATATTAATAAATATATAGTTCCTTCTTATTGCAGCAATCTTTTTCTTTAAAGACTAGTTCTTTATGACTCCTTCCCTCACTAGACTAAATAAATCAATTTTTTCCCCATATATTACATTTTCAAGACCTCTGGTATTCCTCTTGTCTCTTTTCTGGACTCTCAGTAGTCACTTCACGGTTTTCTTGCAGTTTTCAACTGAAAACTCAGTTTGCAGCTGGAGTATTTCCAGCTGAGATTTCCTGCTGGCAAGTACCCCCCCTTTTATTTTTTCTTCTGTTGTCCCCAACCACTGGCCCTGCAAAAGTATCACATTGAACGTTGTGGAAATACCTAGAGAAAGTTTATAAGATGACTTTTTTTTTCATTGCATTACTGATATTGTTGGGAAAGGAAAAAAGAAATGGGAGGCAACCACTTCAAGTCTGATTCTGACTGAACTGATCCTCTGATGATGTCATCCATTACCTTCTTTTGTGCTTTAGAGTGAAAATATGATTTCTTATCCTAAAGCTGGAGAAATCATAGAATTTTCTCAATTACACAATATTTTACAACTAGCATGTGAATTTACTGCTGAAACTCAGCAGAAAATTATTTTAGAGACCTTAACAAAAAAAACCAATTATACAAGTGTTGAGAATAATGAAGATGATAAAACACTTTAATCAAGCCCAGTGCTGTGCAAGTCATGACTAAAATTAGCTGAGCAACAAAATTAGTTTTCCCTTGGACTGTTTTACTTCCCTTCTGATAATAATGGTAAAGTCGGTTTGTGCTACTTGACAGTCATGATTTCTTTTTATCTGTCTAGATGCAACAGAGGTCTTCGAGCTGGAAATGATGCTTTGCTTTGAGGGATAGGTAGAATCTTTCTGGCTTGCTTGCAGTTTCATTTCTGATAGTTTGGTTGGAGGACGTTGCTCTAGAGAATGTACTCAGACATGACAGTCCCATATGTAGTGTGTATCCTCCCCACCCCTCCACCCTACCCCCAAAACACCCCACCCAAACCAACCCAAACCAAACACCACACCCATCTTGCATTACAAAATCCAGAAACATCTCTGCTTTTGTACTTCAT
>NW_008824754.1:1389343-1392858 GCF_000699105.1 Pygoscelis adeliae | reverse complement strand
GAGCTTTTTTCCTTTGTGGTCCTCTACTTCTAATAATAAAAAATAAGAACAAGGAATGGCAGAGTTTAATTTCTGATAGACTTCTATCTCCTCATTTGATTCTTAAAAGTATTGAATACATGCTGTCATTGTAGTTTTACCCCCAGTTTTCTTACTTCCGAGTGGATTATCTGGTGTTTAAAAATGTAACAATGCTTCAGCCTTTCCTTCACTGGAAGCAGTAACATGTTCTCTTTCTTTCACGTTTCCTACTGTTCCCGTGAAAACTACCAGGAACTTTGAGACTTGTCCAGATTTGCTCAGAAATGTCCCAGTAATTATTGAATTAATTGATCAATAATACCAGCAGATAGATGTTTGGACACTGGGTCTTTTAAGTCATGCCTCCAAAAAAAGAAAGGTGGGGGCAGCGAAAAGGTTTTTCTTTACATTGATTTTCTATTTAGTGTTAATACTCATAGAAAACTTGTTTCTCAAATGCTACCTGAAATGAAGACAACTGTATGATAGTAGAAAGAACATCTTCTGATTAATGACAAATATGTCAGCTTGGCTTCTAGAAAATTAAGTCAGAGGTTGCAAAATTTGCAGACAATTCTTTCTGTTTCCAGTGTGTTTGAGGAGGGTGCAGAGGGGGAGGGAAATGTCGGACAGCTTTTTCACAATTGCAACTCTGCTAGCTATAGCTTCTGCTTCAGGCATTATTTTCCTGTTATTGTTTTGGTGCGGAGAGATATGTGTGTCCTTGCATGGGCTCAGGCTTGCATGATTGATTTAAAAAAAAAAAAAAGAACGAGTTCAGCTCATCCAGCAGAATTCATAGCCCTCTGGCATTTAATTATGTGGCTCTGCAAACTATATTCAGGAAGCTTTTTATTTTTTCTGTTTTTTCACAGGCTTTTCATAAGGCTACTACATCTTTATTGGCTACATTGAATATGTGTCAATGGAGTTGTTTTTCATGCTGCATGAGTGTGCTGATGCTGTGATCTGCTCTTGGCAATTATAAAATAGAAACCAGTAACATTAGCACAATAGAAGAGGAACAGCGCAGGACACACAAGCGAGAGAGAACAGCTACCGCATAGTCTGTCTCATATAAGAGTTGTTAATAACGGATTAGGATCCTCTCTGAGGCTCTGAGATAGGTCAGATAAAAATGATAACCAATTTTGTGGCATGTGCATAACATAGTCTCAGTTTGGGATTGCACAATTAATAGCATCAAATACCATAAATTACAGCAAAATTTATGGGTTTATAATTTAGAGTACAGAATACTATTGTGTACAGAATACTATCGTATACAGAAAATGAAAACTGTTTCATGAGGCTTTGAAAACAGATGTGTGAGGGAAACTTTTTTTTTTTAGATTATAGGTTTTTTTAAGAAGTGAGAAAACAGTTATCAGAAGGCTGGGGTTAAAAATGAACTATCTAGTGGTAAATAACTCAACCTTGATAAATTACAGAGGAAGTGTACCTAGCGTAAAAGCAGCATCTCATGAGGTTTTGTGCCCACATTACCAAAAAAGGTGTTCTTTGGATGGGCAGAAAGGAAAAACCCAAGAGTCAAGCCAGCTGAAGTGGCCTTCTCTTCTTACTATTTTTAAATGGAGACAAAGTTTGGAAGAGTGCCTACTGAAGAAGCACAAAACTAGATTGAATTGTTTTCAGGTAATGTGTCAGTCACAGAATATCTTAGCTGTTGTAAGTAATATGATTAAACATAATCGTCGACTGCATGTGGTTGTTTCTAAGAGATTAACGTTAGATATGTACGTCATGTATCATTCCTAATTTGCACTAATGGTTTGGAAACTTGTTATGAATGTGTTTTCAGAATTTTTATTAGTGCACAACCAAGTATATGATATTTTAAAAGGCTAAGTCAGTTCTTACTGATGCTTTCTGAAGTGTCAGCGAATATAATTTATTAGGTTTTGCTGAAAATCATGGAGTCTTCTTTGCAACGTCTCAAATGAAAGTTCTGAAGTAAGGGATAATTCATTTTGAATATAAATATGGCTATATTAATTTTGCAGTGCGTATAATTAGTGTTATGTAGCATTATATTTCAGAGATTACAAATGAAGTCTTATTCACTCTGCATTATATTTTTTCTTTTCCATATTTGCTTAAAAGCAAATTGAAAATAAAAATGTTTAATGTAAACATAGCAATTATGAAAGAAGACTGTTGACAGTCACTGTAATGTTTGCAAGAGTGTGCAAGTTCTCACCACGTTTCAACTTCATAGTTTGCAGTCCCACAGTAAAGTGCATGAAATAAACATATATTTGGAAAAAGTAAAATACAATAAAAATGGTATCTCAATATGACTCAGTAAGAGCTTGGTTAAGTTCAAAGTCTTCTGCTGACTTCAGTGCAAGCAGAATTTCAATAATAATCTCTAAATACGACATTGGGATATTTATTACTAGCAATGTTAGAGATTAATATAATAGACTGTATATAATGCTATGTATATCTGTTTTCAGGATATTTGTGTAGTGAACCTAGTTTCTCCTATTATGTTACTACTTTGATTTAACAAATTTGTTGTCATCAATGCTGTTACTCATAGATGGACAGCTATAATTCATGGATATAATGATATCTTATTCTAAGTTAACCCTCAAGCAGAAATCCTTTTAAATTTCAGAAGACAAAACTTAACTGCGCAAAAGAGTATAAAGCATTTTTTAATGAGGAACGGATTGTATTATAGTTCTGGTAACAGTGCTTGAGTGATAATAGTGAGTGGGTCATAACAATCATTCACAATCCCATTCTTTTCAGAAACTTCCCAGGCCTGCGGGCGACAGACAGGGTACCCCTGTCTCAAAGGGGGAAAAGGATCTTTGCACAGGAGTTAGCAGGGCTCACTGAAAGAGCTTTAAACTAGATTTGAAGGGGGAAAGGGATAAAACCAGGCTTGCTAGAGATAAGCCTGGGGGCAGCACACCAATGTTTGAGGGATAGTGTGCTAGCGAGGTCCTTTGGTCTGCTGTCTCAGTGGAGGTAGGGGATGGAGATCCATGCAGCAGCAAAGACGCAAGGGTTATAGATGTGTTTGTTAGAAACCATGGAAGCACCTGAGAATGATCACATAGGAATTAGGGTTTCTCCCCCAAAAGAGGTGGTGGGATCAATAGCCCAGCTGAAGTGCATCTACACCAATGCATGCAGCACGGTCAACAAACAGGAAGAGCTGGAAGCCATTGTGCAGCAGGGAAACTATGATATAGTTGCCATCACGGAAACATGGTGGGATGACTTGCACAGCTGGAGTGCTGCAATGGATGGCTATAAACTCTTCAGAAGGGATGGGCAAGGAAGGAGAGGCAGTGGGGTAGCCCCATACGTTAGGGAGTGTTTTGATTATCTAGAGCTTAATGATGGTGACAATAGGGTTGAGTGTTTATGGCTAAGAATCAGCGAGAAGGCCAACAAGACAGATATCATGGTGGGAGGCTGTTAAAGACCACCAAATCAGGATGAAGAGGAAGGGG
>NW_008824754.1:1333283-1387093 GCF_000699105.1 Pygoscelis adeliae | reverse complement strand
CCTGAAAGGAGGCTGTAGCGAGGTGAGTGTCGATCTCTTCTCCCAAGTAACAAGTGATAGGATGAGAGGAAATGCCCTCAAGTTGTGCCAGGGGAGGTTTACGTTGGATATTAGAAAAAATGTCTTCCCCGAAAGGGTTGTCAAGCCTTGGAACAGGCTGCCCAGGGAAGTGGCGGAGTCACCATCCGTGGAGGTATTTAAAAGATGTGTAGATGTGGTTCTTAGGGACATGGTTTAGTGGTTGTCTTGGCAGTGTTGGGTTAATGGTTGGACTCAATGATCTTAAGGGTCTTTTCCAACCTAAACAATTCTATGATGCTATGATTCTAGAATTAAATGCAGTGCAGGCTCTAGTAGAGGATTATTTTTAAAATTTTTGTACTGTTCATACTCAGAATCATCATTTACAGAATGAACTGCTTTGTACTCATTTGACAGCGTTAAGCAGCAAAATAAAAAACCCTCTGGAAATGCTTTTTTTTCCACCTTTTCTTGCACTTCTCTTTCTCTATCAAAAAAACCCCAAATCAACAAATTCTAGATGTGATATACTTTAAAATTTACTTGTCACGTTCTCATAAGATAAAACAGAATTCTGTTTAAATGTTCCATAACACACATGACTTTGATTAAAACAAATATGTAAATTTTTTCTCTTTCCATCATTAGTGTGTGCTAGTGGAGGCAACAATTGTTGAAGAAGGCAACTTTGTGTAAATCTAAAATAGAGTGATCTAAAATATCCTCATGCTTAACATAGAAAAATCTATAGACACTGGAATACAGGTAGATTTGCCATTACAATATAAACAAGACAAACTTTATGATGCTATATGAATTTTCATATTATGTTATGTATGAAATTATTTACCAAATCTCTGTATCAGCTTGGTATTGACTTTGAGTGTAGGTGATTGAGTCTTAGGAGGAGGATAAAAGAGCAAAATAGGTTGGATTCATATATTGCCTAATTTGAGTTTGGGATGAATAGCCAAGAATTATATTTATTAGGTGATGATAAATTGTAAGCTTAGGTAGCAAAGACAGTCTTGATGATGAATTGCAAAAGGATTTTAAAAGACTGTGAGATAAAATGGCTGATGAAATTTAGTATGAATGATTGTAAAGCAGTGTACATGGTGGTGGAGACTGGGTGAACACTTTTAATAAGGTGGGCTCTGGGAACTACCAAGACTTTAAGATCTCTGCCCTAGAGAGATCTAGCACTACCTCAGTAGTAGTGCTAAAAAAACCCAACAAACCCCCAAACCCAAACCCCCAAACCCTTCTCTTATACTAGAAATTATTAGGAAAAGAATAGAGCACAGAAAAAGGCCAGCATGACCAGAAATGAAGAGAACAGAAATGGAGTAACAGGCAGAAGTTACCCTTTCAATGGGGTAACCCTGAGGCAAGAGAAATTAGGATTGTGGAGGATTTTCACCTCTTGAAGCAAATGATGGGGAGATGCAGTATATGGGCCATCTTGAAGACAGTGCACACAGCATGGGAGCCACATATTCCAGCAGGCCATAGTCCAGAAGGTCTCTGAGCTGGTAAAATCAGCCAAGAACATCCTCAGGTGCAACAGCCAGAGCAGAGAAAGTCCTGCCCAGTCTACAACAACTAAGACACTCCATCCTCCAGCTCATCCGACTTAGCCGCTGGAGAGGGTCAGATGACAGAGGTACACACCTAGGTAGAGCAGCTATGTCGTGTGGATAAGCTTAGGGTGCCAGGTGGTAATACTGGGGGGTTACACAGCACCAAAGTGGAAAGAGAGGTGTTGATCTCTTCGTCCTGGTATCCAGTGATAAGACGCATGGGAATGGTTCAAAGCTGTGCCAGGGGAGGTTTAGACATTAGGAAGCATTTCTTTACTGAGAAGGTGGTCAAACACTGGAACAGGCTTCCTAGAGAGGTGGTTGATGCCCCAAGCCTGTCAATGTTTCAGAGGCATTTGGACAATGCCCTTAATAACATGCTTTAACTTTTGGCCAGCCCTGAATTGGTCAAGGCAGTTGGACTAGATGATCCTTGTAGGTCCCTTCCAACTGAAAATTATTCTATTCTATTCTATTCTACTCTACTCTATTCTATTCTATTCTATTCTATTCTATTCTAGGTATTCCCATGCTACTTGTGGTGGAGGAAAGCCCCATTTCCAAAGTTTGGTGTTTGAGGTGGTGCAGATTTTGCTTAAGTAATTGCAGTAGTGACCTTCCTCCACTCTCATTTCTGCTCATAGAGGAGAGTGGGACATGAGCTCCTAAAGCAGTAGTCAGCACACCCAGCTCCAGAAACTGGGTGGGAATTGTCCTTTTTCCTATTCTGGCTACTGTGGGACACAGGATATTGGGGAGATGGCCACTTGGTCCAACTAATATTGCTGTTCTTATGTTCTTACATTTGTTTGGGAGGTAGTGTCTTTGACAGATTGCTGAGGTTTTTTTGGTTTTGTATTGGTTGTGGTTGGGGTAGAGTTTATTTTCTTCACAGTAGCTAGTATGGGACTATGTTTTGGATTTGTGATCAAAACAGTGTTGTTGATAACACAGGGATGTTTTCGTTACTGCTGAGCAGTGCTTACACCTTTGCTGCTTCTCACCCCACCCCACCAGCGAGCAGGCTGGGGGTGCACAAGAAGTTGGGAGGGGACACAGCCGGGACAGCTGACCCCAATGGACCAAAGGGATATTCCACACCATATGACGTCATGCTCAGCATATAGACCTGGGGGAAGAAGAAGGAAGGGGGGAACGTTCGGAGCGATGGCATTTGTCTTCCCAAGTAACCATTACACATGATGGAGCCCTGCTTTCCTGGAGATGGCTGAGCACCTGCCTGCCGATGGGAAGGAGTGAATGAATTCCTTGTTTTGCTTTGCTTGCATGTGCAGCTTTTGCTTTCCCTATTAAACTGTCTTGATCTCAACCCACAAGTTTTCTCACTTTTACCCTTCCCATTCTCTCCCCCATCCAACCGGGGAGCAGTGAGTGAGCAGCTGTGTGGTGCTTAGCTGTCTACTGGGGTTAAACCACGAGAGTTTTTTTAGCAGACCATGGATTGTATCATGACTTATCATACCTGAGAATGGAAAATTAAGTTTATTCCAGCTTAAGTAAATTTTTATTAAAAATCATAATATTATTCAGTTTGCAGTATGCTTTGAAGAACCTGTGAGAAGCAAAAAAAAGGAGAAAAAGATGGTGAAAATGTCAGGTGAAAAAAGAAACTCTCAGACATAAGCAGGCTCATCATGCCTTAGAGAAGGTATGCATACAGTCAGACCAGCCCTTTTTAACAATTTCTACTTAAGATTTGTTTGGGGATGAACGTATAGTGGTAGGTGATTGGATTTATTGCTTTGGGAATTTTGGTTAAAGAGTGATGAATCAAATTGTCTTGTCATGATAAAGTTCAGTCTGCTTTACTAAGACTGGGATGGCTACTTTCTGCTACTTGTCATGTCTTATGGACTTGGATTATTAGCACCAGCGACTCATGAAACAGCACAAGTGGTTTCTGTAATCTCTCGCTAACCTCAGCAGGTATTTCATCTGCAACACCACGTGTTTTAATGGACTGAAGTTCAGCCTGGAAACAGCCTTTTAGATACCCTCTTCCTATGTTTGGGGTTTTTTTGCCTCTGAGCAAGAGAAATTACTATCTTATTGACAGTCAAATGAGACTGCTTTTAATTGTGCTTCATAATGAATTTGAAGTCCTTCTCACCTTATCTCCGTAGGACTTTATCACTGTGCATGTTCAAAATCTGATGTTTAAAGTTCCTTGAAGTCTGAGAACTCAGGGAAGTCCTTCACTGACTAAATAAGGTCTCTCCTGAACCCTTTTACTGGTGAACCCAGGTTTTTCTTTCACAGATGCTATCATGATAGCAGCAATTTTGACTTAAAGATCACATATGCTGTGTACATGTCATATTTTATGTTCACTTTTCCAGTCTTTAGCTGCCCTGAGGGGTCAGTGTTCACCATGGAGAGTGTCATGTATTTAGCCTCAACTTAAGCTGAGTGCCTGCCATAAAAATCTTGCAGGGTGTAATTTTAACTGGGAGGGTGTGGGAAATTAAGCATTTTCCTTTTCATGCAACTTGCAATTAGTTGCATGCAGCATGCTGTGCCACCAGTTGTGTACAAAAAATCTGTGTTGTTTTGAGGCTACTCCATATGCGTTGTGTTTGAAAGCAGCCTGATGTAGCAGGTCTTTCCTTCTAGCTATTGCAGTTTGTTGAATGCTAGTGTCCCTTATTACAGAACTGAATGGAATAAAAAACATATTCAATTTCTTAATGTAATTTTACTCTAATTAGATAGGGAAAGGAAACTAGTATCTATAATTGTTTGACTGCATAAATCTTTCATGGCCACAACAAACCCTTGTGGGAAGAAATAACAGTCTTCCTTCTCTTTCTCCCTGAGTCTTCTCCTGCTGTCATTGTCTTCATCTTGCCTTCTGGTTTTGTTTTTTTGAAGTTCCAAAGTAGGGAGTTTCAAAAGCAAAGAACGAGAGACAATAAAAGCATGTTTCTTTTGTTTCACATGTACAAAGTAGTTGTCTTCTGGAGGCAGAAACTGCAACCCCCTTAATAACTGGTCTTAATCTACTATATTGAGGTGATTAGTCATATAGATATTTCTGGACTACTTCTATACTAAATGCACATAGGTCAATATTACAGGAGACCTGGGTTAGCACCATTAAGAATGATGCGAAACATTTGGTAATTATAAATAGCGTGCCCCAAATGATTTTCTAAATACTTATGTTCCTGTTCCACTCCATCACATACAAGTTGCTGGTGAACTTTAAGAATTGATTCTAGGAAACAGTATAGTAAAGGTAAGAACTTGTAGCTGTGCCGTGTCCTTTTAGGGTGCAAGAGTTCCACTGAAGAGATCAGAAGGGTTAGAGCTGGAGAACAGCATTTCATCTCACGAAGCTCTTCTCTAGTATTTGACTGCAGTCTGCCTTGTATAAGACAAATTTAGTTTTTTAGATTACTAGTTTTAATAAAATCCAAAACAAAGAAATATTCCCAGACTGGAAAGAAAACACAATATAATTTTACACAAGCTTAGGAACATTAATAAGCAATAGATGGGACTGCTGTGGATTGAATTGGAAACCGTCTTTTAGAATCCTGTCACTGTGGTAGATAAGCACCACATAAAACGTAGCTTTAATATTTGAAACCTAGAAACATTGCAGCTCAAAGAATTTTTATTAAGGGAGCCAGAGTATTGCTTTGCTAGCTCCCTTGAAAGGGGTTTATAGATACATTTCATAATTTTATTCTTTATGTTAAAAGTAAAATTAACCTGCAAAACACTGGGAAGAGACTTTTGGAGTTTTATAGTCAACATTTTTTTGTCTAAAACTGTGTCTTTCTGGATATCCTCGTCTAGTATGAACTATGACAGAAACAAAGCTCATATTTACTTTCAAGTTTATCATATCTGTTGTCTTCAGTACACAGTTTTCAGTGTCTGAAACTGGGACAGGTTTGACACCAGACCACTGTATTATGCTGGAAAGTGTGTCTAGAAAAGCTGAAGGAGGTGTTCATACTAAGGAGGGCAAAAAGGATCACAGAGTTATACTAAAGTAGAAAGCAGTGACTGTCCTGCTTCCCCCTCCAACCCCCCCCTTCCCAGTTCAGAGATGTCCATTTCATTCCGATACAGAATAAAACTCTAGATCAAACCCTGAAAATGTCCATGAAACAAAATTATTTGTGGTCATCTCAAATGCTGAGTAGGATTTGGGAATGAGGTCATGGGAATGAACATGACTGTCTTTCCTCATACAGGGCTTCCACGGAGTTGTTCGTATCACTTGTCATATTTCACGTAATTTCCATGGAGAAGCAAATGTGTTCACAAAACAGGGTGGACATCAACTGTGCTGTAGTAATGATGCAGGTGTGTAGGATTCCTAAATATTGCCTGAGTGGTGAAAGCATTCAATAAAAGAATTTGAGGGATCGGAGGCAAGTTATATACTATATTCACTGGGATTTGCATGTTGTACTAGTGTTTTGATCATTCAGATAGTTTTACAAATCTGTTTTGTTTACTGTAGTCAGATTATACTAACCAAAATATGTCTGTGGACACACTGCAGCGGGCATTTAGGTAAAAGCAGTACTATTTCACTGCCATGGTATGTGTATACTTTCTGGAGGTGGGATTGATGCCTTTGAATTATATTTTTTTTCCTGAAACTTCAATAGCTGCTGCAATTAAAACCTTAGACATTACACTCAGAGGAAAGTGTTTGGTGTTGGAAAGATGATGGGGCTAATAAAGCTGCAGAAATTCATCCTTCTGATTCCTAACACAATATTTTGTTTATACTGTGAGGAACAGGGAACAAACAATGTGCCATCTTGTGGCTTCTGTAGCCACTGCAGTTAGTTTAATAGAGAACGGTCAAGTGTTAGCTGAAATATTTTTCATGCTCTTTCTTTTTAACCAATGAGTTGCATACAAGCTCTAGTTGAGAGAAGAAGTGGGAAATGGGACTCTTTTTTGGAGAGGAAGAACGTTGTAGGCCACTGGAAATGTATTGAGGTGAAGCTTAGGAATTGGGGTATTTTTTATTTTTCTCCCTTCCCCCTCTTTTTCCACCAGATAATGTCATCGTTGAAGCAATTTGCTATAATTGTTCTTCACTCATCTAAATGTAATGCTCTTTGCAATGGTGAACTCAGCTTCTGTTTGTGTATTCTACTTGTACTTCATAATTAAAACAATTAACATGCTGGCTGCTGTGTCTTTCACATGGAAGCTTTTAGCAGTGTATAAACAGAAGGTCACAGCTTAACTGGGTGCATTGTTTTACTTGACTAACTTCAATATAGACAATCAAATATGTTATTTTTCTATTGCAAACAATGTAGCAACGATCAGGTTTTACCTGGATTATGGAAAAAGGCAATGTAGTAAAACCCAAAAAACAAATGCAATTATTTTGCAGCCCTAGGTCATATTTTTAAGAAAACCACTGTCCTCCTCGTGATTCATTTTGTGGCATATATTGACAGTTTACCTATGCAAAACTGTGAAACAGAATCTTTCATGAAGAATTAAAATGTCTTTAAACAGAAACATCGAGTTATAGCCAGTAAGGCTCTACTGCAGTGTCAGGAAGGATACCTCTGAGCCACAGCAGCAAAAAATGTGGCAAATAATGGGGCATTTGTATGGGCAGGAATCAACGGACAGATCAATTCATGTATTAAAAAACATGCCAGACTACTTTCGTACAAGTTCTCTGCAGGGTGGCCTGCTGTTTCCAGGAGAAGGAATGAGAGGAGAGAGCTCCCTTTGCTGTGATACCATCTGCAGCGGGAGTATTGCAGAGAGACATAAGAGTTTAAAAAGGCAAAAGGGGATGGTAGATCTATGGAAGGAAACAAAGCACGTGCCTTTCCAGGGTTTTGTTCCATACGGCTGCCTCAGAATCTCCCGTGACAGAGACAGTGACCAGAAATCCAGCTATGACCAGAATCACAGTGATGATACTGCAGTTCTGGGAGATCATAATGTCCTCTAATTTTAAGCATTTTCCTTACTTTCAGAACAAATGGTGTATCTGAAATCGGTATTTTTCCTTTTTGAGATGAGTAAAACCAGTATGCATCAGGTATCTGAGGGATAATAATGCCGAAGTCACAGACCACACTGATAACTGGGAAGACTTAGTAATAATTTTTTATGTCTTTTATACAGCACCTGCAAATTTCCTGTCTACATAATCTTACTTTAGGTTTCACCTGTACAGATTAACTTGATTCACAGATGAGCAATGTAAACCAGCTTTGACCAGGTCATTCAGTACCTGTAGCCATTCTTCAGTGTAAAAATTAACATAATATAGGGGGAAGTAGAGTAACTGCATTATGAACAGACACTGAGACTTCAGAATTCCAGCATAAACTATAGATCTATTAACCCTTGAAATGTCTGCAACTGGCAATGATATATTTTCATATCAAGGTTTCTTTGCATCTTACTTTCTTCATCTACAGGACACCTTAATGGCAATTTTTTCTTTGTATGAAAATATCAGATAAACAAACCCTGCTTGTCCCAATTTAACTGTATGATAAAACCTTGTGAAAATGGGGTAGGTTTTGATCTATTTAAATTTTAACCAGATGAAGCCATTAACCTCCCTGTTTACTAAAGCTATATCCTCTCTTCTTTGAGTGTTTGGGAAAGTTTGAAATTCATAGTTTAATCACCCTTCCTGAGGAAACTCTATTGGAACATAAACTTTCACTATCTTGCTAAATATTTACCTACTTCTGAATTTCTTTTTATGGAGAGGTTGTCTGACAGGTTTATGATGGAACAACTGTGGTAGGTTATGGAGAATTCACACTTCCTTGACTCTCTGCAGCAAGTTTAGAGTCTCATTGCTTGAAAAAGATATGAAATGTTGAATGAGAACTAAAGATTTATATATATTCATACTTCTGAGAATGATCCTGTTATGGCAGATCAGAAGTATGAAGGAGCAGGATTAAGAAACGCTTTCTCTCTATCTGCACAAATACTTTTCAGAATTCAGAACTCTGTCTCGTATTCAAAAAGAAAGCGTGTTGCACATTTGCAGTCATTCAAACTGTTGTGCAAGCACTGGTCAAGTCAGAGCACAGTTGGAGCTGTCTTGGTTTCAGCCAGAATTTGGCACCGAGATTACTTGACTCTGTCTGATGATTTGACACCTTTGTGTGACTCATTCCTTCAGCTCGATTATTTTTGCACATGTTTCTAATCAGATATCACTTCATTATTGCTGAACAAGAAGGTTGTAAGCTTTTAGATATTAATCTTGGAAAACCAGCAGCGTGATTTGGCCTTTATGAGCAAATGCAATTTCTCTTTAATCTCTGTATTGAAATGAAACACAGAGATCATTTGCAACACATGCTTCAGTGTGAAACTTAATACTTGGAAAAATGTTCTGTCCCAGTAGCCCTAACTTCACCTTTGAAATTTAAAAGGGAGTCACACAACTACTGGGCAACAGAAAGGCAAACTTTCTTATACAAAAAGCTCAAAAGTACAAAATGCAAAAAATTGTATGGAATGAATTGGTGAAGAATTACAAAGTATTTGAGATCCGGTTCAGGAATTTGTAGTCCAGATCAGCCTCATAAAATGGAAAGAAAGTAGAAGGAAAAATATCTCTGTGAGTACGAAATATTGTGGGAAAAAAGGGTAAGGGAAAAGAAAAAAAAAAAAAAGAAAAGGAACAAGCTGGGTAGAGAGTATTTTAACAGAAATATACTATGTATACTACATACATACATGGAAAACATCTCTGATATCTTAAATATTATTCTTTATATAGACAAATGTATACAGGTTTCAAACTCATATCTTGGTATTTAAGATTCATAGCATATATACCCTCTTGTTTAGATTTTAGAGCCCTCCTTTAGGGGGACTCCAGTCCACGCTCCTGCTCAAAGCCGAGTCAATAATTATTTCAGAGATTGTTGTTGAGGGCTCTGTCCAACCTGATCTTGGAAACCATCAAGGACGGAGACTACACAACCTCTCAGTAGAACCTGTTCCAATGCTTAAATTCTTGTAGTGGTTGTCAGGATGTCAGCTGTGTGCTTTTCCTTCTGATTTTTTTGTTTACAAATTTGAGTCTCCAGTTTGGTTTAGTTGGCCCTAGTTGAGCCCAGAAAAGGAGAAAACTATTGTGAGATTGATGTTGAAAAAACATCTCCAAAAAGACATCATTGCTTTGCCATTTAACAAATCTCTTTTACTTTATTTAGTTTATCTAGCAATTTTTAGGCCACTTATTGTCATTATTATCTTTTCTAATTTATTTGGTATTAGTTTTTTCTCTGTTGTTAATAACTGGGAACTGATTTATTTCTTCCTTGCCCCAGTCCACAGTGCTTTGCTTAATGTGTATTAGGTTACTCTGTACCAGGATTTTTCCTTTTTTTTTTGAAGATACTATGTAACTGCAAGTTATATTTAGCTCTTTTGCACACTTTCTTTTTTTTGAACCACATGCCTGATCTCAACAATGAACCTCCAAAAACTTCCATTCTTGGTTTAATTCTTGCAGTCTGTGGAAGAATAGGAAGTGAATATCCTTAAGTATAGAAAATATTGAAACCAGGTGAGGAAATGTAGGAAACAAATCAACAATTGCCCAGTTTATTTTGGAGGAAATGTTTAGGAATGTGATATGGGCTTCTAAATTTCTTAACTGTTTTTGAAAATTTTTCTTTTACTATAGCAAGTGTAGCAGTTTTACAGGCAAACATATTCCGAGGCCAAGTGTACAATATTGAAAAATACAAGTTGTTTTTGCTTAATTTTTAATCCTTTTTTTTGTGATTCTTGTACTGCTTTGTAGTCTGTACAGTGACCTTTTCAAGTATGCAATCACTTGAAAATATATTTTTAATAATGTATCTGTTTTGGTCTGGGTTGAGTGTCTGTCCAATCAGTGAACATTAACTAAGGTGACACAAGCTAGCATATATGGGTAGTTATATGCAAAATTTGATAGATAAAATTATTGTATTTTTAATGTTATTTTTGAAATCTGGAAAGTTTCTATCACAAGGGTATTCTGTGTATTTATTAAAAATGTTTCAGGAGACTGATAGACTAGTGTGAACCTTAAATATTCATGTATTGTGTTGGCACTTGGGAGCAACACTTTAAGGGAACTCTTCAGAAGAGGGGGGGAAAAGGATGGATCACTCATTAAAGTCACTTTTAAAATAAATTTATAGCAAAGATAATATTATTTACTAATAATCAGGGAAAGTGCCGGGTTTTATATTTTTAATCATTTGAAACTGCTCCTAATGAATCATTATGTTTCATTAGTGCTTTTCCAAAAATTATTCAGACTTATTGTATCCATTATTTCAAAAACTATTTCAAGGCTGCCTTTTTTAAATGTATTTGGTCAGAAAGGAAATTAATAAGGAATTTTAAAATTGGTATATTAGCATTAAAAATGATCAAATTTGCATTTAAATAAGGTTAATTTAGATGTAAATGCATTTTGTGTAAATACCATTGTTCTTAATAATCTGCCATAATTCATTGACTGGGATAAAAAGAATTTAAAAATGGCTTTCACATCAGGTGTTAACTATTAGTAAGGAAAAAAAACTTAATTTGAGAAGCCTGGACTTCAAAGTATTCTTAAATGTCTTTTGTGTAAAAAGTTTGCTTGATAACATGGGGAAACTAAATTTGTGTACTACAAGTGCAGTAGATGAGATTTTCCATTTGGATTTTATAGCCCCTGACTCTGGGTTGACAAGTAACCCTCAGAACTTTAAAAAAACCATAGAACTGATAAAAAACGTAGACCTGATAACACCTGCTACTCTTAGAATTGCTTGATTCTACCTGTACAAAACTCCACATCGCTTGTAGGGGGGACGGGATTCCATTGAGCTAGGAAGCCTGTGAGATCCTCCTGTTGGGGATACTTGCAAATGCTGGCATAAGGAATCTGGCTGAAAACAGGGCTGCTGGTCTATTAAAGTATGTTATCACACACATAGCATAGCTGTGGGCTTCAGGTATTACATGCAGTGTCACTGTCCATAGGCAGGCAGGGATATCGCTGCAAGTGGCACAGATTTTTCCTGTAGCAAGGGCTCTGGTATGAGAGAGGCTAAATTTGACTGAAGCTACACCTCAGGCTTATGGATTGTATCTCAAAGAACTGGGAAACGGCCCAAAGTAGCTCCTGCGGACTGCTTGGCTCCTTGCACGAACAATGTCATGCCACCTTCCCAGTGCCTTCCTGCAGTTTCCCCTTGGCAGTGGGGTCTAACCTGGATGCACAAAGGCACTCGGGGCAGAGTAACACAGGGAGCTAGTGCCAGGCAATTATTGTGCTTCAGATTTGAGCGGTAGCTCCTTTTAATGATGCCTGTGCTATGTAGACAATCTCTCAGAGGCACAGCACAGACTTTCATCTCATTTTGTCCTGTATTTGCTGAAGTGCAGCTCTTAACACCTACTACTGCGGAGACTTTGCCAGTACAGAGTCACTAAATCAAACAGCTTTTTGTTCGGAAACTCACATTCCCTTGTTTATTGGTTTATTAGTTACTAACAGCACAATAAAATGAAGTCTGATGTTGTCATTAAGAATAATCAGTAGGGGGAAAAATTATCATCAGTCAAGTGTGCCAGTTCCAATATCATAGACCCGTCTGTTTATCTTAGAATGAGTTATGTCGTCACCATTCTGCTCAAAACAAACATCAAGGGTGATCGATAGTGTGTATTTAACGGTAACCACCCTTTGTCCGTATTTGAAGGTATCCTTCAAAAAAAGTTATAAAATATTTTAAAGGCTCTAAAAGAAGTAATATGTTTTACATCTAACCCATGTTTATTTATTTGCTGGTTTTATTATTATGCACTTTATCTCATTACTTTTAATATCAACATGAGTATAATAAATGAAATTCTGTGCTAATTGGTTGCATACTGTCATTAAGATACTTAGACTCTGGACTGCCACAGGACAAGGATGGGAAGTAAAATCCAAGGCCTATTAAATTGCAAATCCTAGTTTCTTTAATGAAGTACAAAAATTAATTAACATGAATTTGCTGGATCCAGTCATAGATACACTGGTGACTGGTGGCTGGTTTCCCCTTTACAGCACCATTCAAGCTGTGTTTAAAAGTGTCTTGGCTAGTATATCTTCCTTTTAATATGTTTATCAACCCTCAGTCGGATGCTGAAGCATCTTGTAACAGAAGTGCTAACTTAGTCTTCATTAGAGAATCTCTTGGTGAAGGTATTATAATGTATTTCTCAGTATCTGTAATATTACCTAAATGTGAGCAAGAAGGAGGCGTGGGAAATGCCTTTCTCTTAGGACAGAAATAGTTATAACAGCAGAAACACGGTAAGATGTGAGTGTCAAGATGTCTGAGCCAGGGGAATAGGAGTGTAATCAGAAACTTGAGGAACTGAGGCTGCAACGAGCTGATGTGGAGAGTGAAGGAGGTAAAGGTGGAGGTGGAGGAGAGCAGAACCAGTAGCAGTAGCTGCAAGGAGGACAAAGGAACCTGTGCCCAATGCAGCACACTCTGGGAATCCGAATCAAGTGGATTTAGAAAAAAGTCAACATTTCTTTTTATATTACTGATGCTGTAACAAACAAATTATATATTTTATATAGGAAACATTTATTATAAGTGTATGTCAAGGATAAAGCTTGATTAGGGTAAATTAGAGATTTAGTACAAAACAAAGTTACTTAACTGGAGAAAGTCATTATAATTATTCCACCGTAGTTATCACAACTGAGTGTGGTATGCAGAACTGATAACACCTACTACTACTAGAATTGCTTGATTCTACCTATACAACCACTTTTCAGTCTGGAACTTTGACAAAGTTTACATGTTCAGCTGAAATTTTCCTTTCTCTGTTTCTGTGTCTCAGGTTAATTGACCTGATCATTTGTTTCTGTGTTTTCACAGTTTTATCCAGAATGATTTAGTCATTTGTGGACTGATATTAGGGAGTGAAAAGACATTATCTGTTTTCAAAAATAACTAACTAAGCCTGGAATTCTTTTCTGTATTCCTGATATTCCAGCACTTCTAGAAGAGCCAGATGACTTCCATTACGGGTAGTCCTTCTGAAAATGCAACCAAATTTGGCTGAGTTACAATCCAGAGTTCACACAGGCTCTCTCTATATTTGCTAGAGATAATAATTAAGTCTTCAAAGAGCTAATTTTTCTTGCACATGCTGAAGGTTCTTACTGCTCCTCCTGCTAACCAAAGTACATGGGTACTGTTTTCCCAGGGATTAAGCATGATTAGCTCCAAGATGAAGTCAGCCTTTCGCTGTAACAACTGCTCCATCATTGGATGTGTTTGTGTACTGGAATTGAAAGCACAGAGTCTTTCTTTTTTATGCCCCAGAATAATAAGCCAAACTGAGAAACAGACTGTATTATCTTGGGGACAGCACTGTGTTAACACAGCTACATTTTGAGTCCAAGTAGCTTAGAAACTGGGCATTACTGGTTATATGAATCCATCTGTCTAGATGGATTCTAGGAAAGAAAGGGTAAGGAGAGTGCAGCTAGGAACCAGCAGGGGAGAGGGGAAACATGATCATTCTGATAACAAACTCTAGGGCAAACTAGAGCACAGACAAATAACAAAAAACAAACAAAAAATAAACCTAAAACCTAAACCCATCTTCACACTGGTCTTGGATGCTTGATTTATCCACGCTTGATAATTCAGGATTTGCTCAGCCTTATAAAGCACATGAAGTATATAAGAAAATTCACGTTGACATCAGCTGCATTTTTTGGTTTTTTGATCTTGCTGCAAATTAGAACTAATGCTTTCGAATTGAATAGTGAGAAAATTAGGCATATGCAATGACCACACATGATAATGTTGTTTTAAATGGCTTCCCCAGTGGAACACAGAAATACTTTGGCAGAAGCGGGGGTCAAAGCCAGCAGTCAAGGGAATGATTTAGTTATTTTTAACCATAAGATCTTCCTGATTATCTGCACACACTCTCTGTTCTGGTACAGATGAGATAGAGGTCTTGAAAACAGTTTCATTGAGATAACCCTAATTTATTTCCAGAGGAGCAGGAAGAAAATAAAGTTCAGATTCTTAGTCTTTCCTGAGCTGTCACAGATTGTATATTTTCCTCAGACCAAGGAATGTGCTTTGCCCAGTTAAACAGTAGGTACATATGATGTTCCATATGGGTAAGTGACTTTAATGATCATTCTGAAAAGCTTAATCAGATGGCAAATATAACATCTGTTTACATATCTCCATTAGAGATCACTAACATTCTTTTCAAAGTCACCCTCAGGGTCTGAGGAGATAATACTGTGGGATAACTCAGTGGTTCATTACTGGAGAAACTGAGGCTTATTCTTTTTGTGGTTAACATCAATAACTACAGAACTGCAAAAGGTCTTGTAATATATGGAAATTACCATACTCAGAATGATTTAGAATCTGATGAGGTCTGGCTCTAGAAGCAGAAATGTGACCGTAATGAAGATGGAAATACTAAGGACCGGATTCTGAACTGCTTTTAACTATTTAAATATGGTGTTTATTTGCACATGGGGAGGGAGACAGACCTTTACTTCCCTGTATCTTCTCATTAGTTGTACCCAGTGCAGTGCATACGTGCTAAGGTATAGTTCAATGCATTGTTCAGTGCCCAGCCCAGCTTTTTTCTGGTCATGGTATCATTCAGCCATTTGTGAGATAGGGTTAGAGTTACGAGCCCAAGCAAATAGGGGCCTTTCCTCATTGAATGTGTTTTGCTTATTACAAATCTGCTAAGTGGGCTTTAATGTCCCACCAAATTGTAGATTTAAAAATAAGATGACATTAATTACTTTTCAGGATTGAAACTAAATTGGGTCTGAGTTGTTGCCTTATGAATGCTATGATATGTTTACATTTTACAGGTGAATTGACAACTTTTATGAGAAAAAATGTAATTGAAAATAATTGCCACATTGGCAGTGTTGGCTACATTGTGGTGAGCACTTTTCTTACAGGTTAGTTCCATTAACATATCACAATCCCAGACAAAACCCATGTGCTATTTACTTACCTTTTTGCTGTGTTTGAGCCCACTGGTTTATGCTGAACCCTCTAGGCCACTTGTGAAGTAAGGTTCTCTTCCTAACCTCTTTTTCTGATGACCGAAACCTGCTGTTAAGGTCCTACTATCAATATTCTTCCATGTATCCTGATATACACCATTCCCCAGTGCTCCAGGCTTGTAGGTTCATTGTTTCACAGTTTTCCAGATTATGATAGTCAAAGCAAAGAGATTTGAACATTGCAAATGAAATGTATAAAATAATACTTTGTTTTAAGATACACCGGCACCCAGTTCCTTCCCTCAACAGATGAATACCCTAATCACTCAACAGAGTCCTATACTGCCATTTCTTGTTTTCCTTCTGGACCCACACTGACAGCAGAGATCTGCCATGAAGTTATTCAAGTAATTACAAGGGAGGTGGATGCCCTTCATGAGCTGGCTGGAAAGCAGCTTTGCAGAGAAGGAACTGGTGGTCCTGGTGAGCACCAAGTCGACCATGAACCAGCTCTTGCAGCAAAGGCGGCCACCAGCCTCCTGGGCTGCATTAGGCAGAGCGTTGCCAGCAGGTTGAGGGAGGTGATCCTTCCCCTCTGTTTAGCACTGGTTCCTTCCCACCTCAACTATTGAATGATTCTGTGAACTGCATTTATATGAAAGTGTATGCATGGTCCTTGGGTTGCTGACTAGAGTAAAACAGAAAAGCATGGCAGTTCAACTGGAGCTGATAATATTTTATTTGTTTGGTAACTAGTGAGGCTACCACAAAACATATTTTTGACTGCCTTTGAACAATTTACTAATTTCAGTAGATTTTGCTGAATGGTTTTTAATGTGGAAAAGATTCTGGAGGTGGCTCAGCTCATCACACCGGGAGAGGTTCAAGAAAACAAGACAGTAGCACATCTTGTGTATTGATTGCCAGTCACCTGTCCACATACACGCATGGAAAACAAAGATATATGCCCAACCATTTCTCATACTAGAGTAAGGAAGATTCAGGTTGGTCAGTTTGAAGTGGTGAAGTACAAAGTAAATGTCATGGAATTTATTGAATTGATGTTGTATGTTGTACCTAAAGTAATTGTCCTGGTTTCAGCAGGGATAGAGTTAATTTCCTTCCTAGTAGCTGGTACAGTGCTGTGTTTTGGATTTAGGATGAGAACAATGTTGATAACACACCGATGTTTTAGTTGTTGCTAGGTAGTGCTTACACCAGTCAAGGACTTTTTAGTTTCCCATGCTCTACCGACTGAGAAGGCTGGAGGGGCACAAGAAGCTGGGAGGGGGCACAGCCAAACTGGCCAAAGGGACATTCCATACCATGGGACGTCATGCTCAGTACATAAACTGGGGAAAGCTGGCCGGGGGGGCCGCTGCTCGGGGACGGGCTGGGCATCGGTCGGCGGGTGGTGAGCAATTGTACTGTGCATCACTTGCTTTGTGTATTATTATATTATTATTATTATTATTATTTTATTTCAATTATTAAACTGTTTTTATCTCAACCCACGAGTTTTCTCACTTGTGCTTTTCCAATTCTCTCCCCCATCCCACCGTGGGGGCGGGGGAGTGAGCGAGCGGCTGCGTGGGGCTCAGTTGCCGACTGAGGTTAAACCACGACAGTAATGTAGTAGATTCCGGATGCTCTGTAGTGGCATTAAAAAAAAAGTCTGTAGTGCTAAATCAACATAATGACTACTGGGGTTTTGTTCTTTTGTTTCTGTCAAGACTGAAACGTATCCTGCAGTATTTATTTCTCTGTATTTTGATGCTCAGAGACAGGAAGAACGTGAAACAACTTTTAGTCTACCTTTTAGCAAAGTGATTAGAGTAGGAATCAAATTCTGGAAGGTGTGTGTTTGAGAATGGAGGCAATCAATGTGAAGTGTGTTCAAGTTTAGTTTAGAAGTGACCAGGACCATTAAGTCTTAGTTTGAGGATTTTTTTAATTTTTTTTTTTGAGGATTAGTATTTATAGTCTGAGAGCTCTAGTATAATCATTTATCCATTCTCCTCCATGCCACATTTTATTTTAGAGTCGTAGACAATCCGTACTGAATAACCACTTGTTATCAGCCAAAATGAAGCTAGATCAAGTTCAGGGAATAAGTACCTGATTGCTAGGCAATTGCTATCACTGCTAAATAAGCTAAAATCAGCTTAGGCTGAGATGAGCTCAGGCAAGATACCCTGCACTGTCAGGCTTTTCCTACTAATGGTGAGATCATATTTTTTTGGCTGTGCTCTATCCACAATTTGGGAACAGCCATCCCAGCACAGAGGCTAGGATCATCTGGTTTTGCTGGACAACTTGAGCAGGATCCTGCACTGAGATACTCTGAAGAGTGCAAAGACTTGGTTTTAGGTCAAGATAAATCTGTTGAGTCATGTCTAGAGTAAGTTCAAGACTCTCTGTTAGACTCCATGGCAACCTTGTCCTGGGTGAGTGTCTCAATACATGAGCTGTTGTGGAAAATGAGGTCGTAGTTCCAGTAGTTTTGTAAATATGGCTTTTATTTTGCTTTCCTTTTTTGAGCAGGTAAATCAAATACAATCTGAGTCATGGTGTGTGTTTTGTGTTGAAGCAGAAGGCTGCTTATTTCAGTAAGAGCAAAATATTAACTTCTAATATTGATTTAGTATGAACCTCTGTTTTAATTGGGCAGGTAGATTGCTTTTGGATGGTAAATACAGATATATTGGCAAAACACTGCTTACAGATCTTTACAGAAGCCTTCTGTCCAGAGAAAAGTGAATCTCAAATGTCTTAGAAGAGAAAAATAATGAAGATGAGTGAAGGTCATAGAAGCCATTCAATAGAGAAGTTATTTGCATGGCTTTATGTAGATAATTGGTTTTTTAATTTTGCTGCCAAAATTCCAGGTATACTTAAATGATTATATGCCTGTAAAAGTTTTGTAAATTATTTGGCTGTGAGGAGATAAACATCTCCTAATATTTTCTAAGTCTGCACTGGTTACTTTCAACTTGTAACACAAACAAATTTTGTAACACAAAAGTATGCATGTACATCCTCATGTACCACAGAACACATGGGAGCAGGTTCTCCAGGGTCTGTTTTTGTGCATTTCATTCCCTGATTCCTTAAATTTGCATCATGATCATGGACACACAAAAAAAATCCATATTAATACAACTGCTTCTCAGGGCATTGTGTGGACCAGTGGCTTGCTGGAGGACGGGAGCTGCGGGGGCTCCCCCAGGGCCAGCAGGTCAGGGCACCATAGCCAGGCCCGGTCCCACCACCCGAACCAGGGGGCAGGACAGCCGGGGGCAGCCCCAACCCAGGCATCAGGCACCTCCATGAGGACAGGACTGGGATAAGCCAGGGCTGGGATGTCAGCCCATGGGTGGGCCCAGCTCAGCAGGGCCCATGGTTGGGCAGGGCAGAGCAGAGCTGTGGCGGAGCTCGAGACCAAATCCTACATGACAGTTCCTGGCGGGGGACTGGTGGCCCCAGGCTGGGCTGAAATGGGGTCCTGGGCTGTGGCCAGGGTGGGGAGAGGCCCTGAGGGAGGTGGGCAGAGACAATCAGGCCTCATAGTGCCCTCAGGACCCTGACACTGCTGTCTTCAGATTGTTGTTTATAGGTACATTTTCCTGCAAACCACTCCACAAGGAATAAAGGATTTAGAAAACAAAAAATATACAATTAAACTTTCATACACCTTTCACTCTGTGAAACAAACACTTTGTCAACAAACTTTGTAAATCTAATCCCCTGACAATCTACTAACAGCTGTCAAAAGATGTTGACAAAAAATGTATTATTTCTTTTCTAAAAGAGGACAGACTGTAAGTATTTAATGCAAACTAGTGTCCTCTTTTGTCATGTGGAGCGTCCTTGGATAATTAATATGAGGCTGATTTATTTTGGATTTTTTTAATAGTTTCTTCAGTTTCTTTCTTCTCTTTCAGTTTGTTGGCTGTTCCACAGTATGAACTTTCCAGATTGAAATAGTTTGTCTTCACCTGCCAAGATCCACAATCAGTATTTAAAAAAAATAATTGGGAAGAAAGAATGAGGTAAACGAGGCTGAATTGACTCTTGCCAAGTAGTTGTCTTTGGAAATATGAAACAATTGTCACTTCTATCAAACAATTAGCTTAATTTACATTAAGGTAACTGTCTAATGTAGTTTATACTAGCTGGGTTTCTCAAGCAGAGACACCAAAAGACTGACTGACCAGTCAAACATCAAAAGATGTGGTCTACACTAGGGGACATTTGTTGAGTAAAAGAAGCATTTGCAACACTTGTATAAGCATTAATGTTTTTTATATTCTGGCCAACTTGTTCCTGTGCTTGATCACATTCATGGTAATTTTTTTTTTCCCTGACATCTAATCCCATTTCCTTTGATACATCTTATGTTAATTGGCTCTTGCCTTTTGCTGCGCAGCTCTGAAAAGAGTCTGGCTCTGGCTTCTCTGTAACCACCCATTTAAGAAGAGGGTCAGCTAGATTTGCCCCTTCGCCCCTTTCCTGGCCTGAAAATAGTTTTCTCATCCTGTCCGTATACATCATGTGCTCCAGCCCGCTGACCATTTTGATGACTTTCCACTGGACTCACTTCAGTTTGTTCATCTCTCTTTTACTGGGTAGCCCAAAACAGACACAGTACTTCAGATATGCTTTCATAATACTCAGTGGAAGTGAAGAATCACTTTCCTTGATGTCCTTTCTACACTCCTAATGCAGACAAGTATATGGTTTACCTTCATTGCCGTAAGGGCACACTGCTGACTTCTGTTCAACTTGTCCATCAGGACCCCAAGCTTCTTCTCTGCAAGGCTGCTTCCAGCCAGTCAGTCCCCAACCGGTTCTGTTGCATGGGATTATTCCTCCCAAGGTGCCAGACTTTGCATTGCCTTCCTTGAACTTCATGAAGTTTCTGTCAGTGTATTTCTCCATTCTGTCAAGATTCCTATGAATGACAGACATGCCTATCAGTGGATCAACAACTCCCTTCAATTTATGAACTGTGATTTTTTTTTTTTAATTTGCTCTATAACCTTCC
Source organism: Pygoscelis adeliae (assembly GCF_000699105.1). NCBI lineage: Eukaryota > Metazoa > Chordata > Aves > Sphenisciformes > Spheniscidae > Pygoscelis > Pygoscelis adeliae. Next base: position 1,366,374 of record NW_008824754.1, on the reverse strand, counting down.
CGTGGACTGACATTAGGAAGACCAGCCTGTAGTTCCCCAGATCCTCCTCTTGCTCTGCTTGAAGATGGATGTGATGTTTGTCTTTTTCAGTTATCAGGACTTCTGACACCACAGCCTTTGAAAGCTGAGAGAGGTCTCACTACAATGTTGGCAAGCTTCCTAAGGATTTTTGGATGCGTCCCATCCAGTTCCATGGACTTGTGTAGATCCAATTTACTTAAGTGGTCTCTAGCTTCATATTCCTGTATTCTAGGTAGCACTTCCACCCCTGGACTCTACTACTCATTGTAGGGACTAGGGAGGCTGGAGAGCAGACCTTGCCTATAAACATTGAGAAAACAAAGTCATTTCACAACAAAGACTTTTCCATGTCTTTGTCACTATGGCCCCACATTTTCCTTCATCTTCCTTGTGTTGCTGGTGTACCTATAGAAACCTTTCTTGTTAACCTTCATGTCCGTCTCCAATTTAAACTTCAGCTGAACTCCAGTAGCTCTCTTTCTAGAGAATTTAAATAACAAAGAAAACAGAACTGGGGAAGTATCTTTACAAATAACGTTATCTGCACAGTTTCACTGTTCCAAAATATTTTCTGAGAAGCACTAAATATTAGAGATTTCAAGTAATTATTTCCTTTCTCTCCCCAGTGACAAATTCTCATTGAACTCTTCTAAAATTTTCTGTATTGCCTTCACCAGTCAATATGTACATGGACTGAAAGAAATCTGGAACACTGTTGTTGATGTATGCTCCCTTTTTCCTGTGGTAATTTTTTGCAATCATTATATCTATTTAAGAATGTATTTAAAACCAGTTATTTTGGCATAAAAGCAATTCACTAATCAGTCATTAGTCATGAGGGAACAAAATTATGTTTGATTGAAATGGTAGATGAACGTGTCATCATGTTTTGCTCTGAACTAGTTAAAAATATACTTTCACACTTGTGTGAAGTTTTCTCTGTATAATTTCAGATTAGCTGTTTAATAAAGGCTAATGCTCTGTGCTTGGTTGTAAGGAGACAGAAATTCAGGAAAAGTGTAGTCCACTCTTCCAGAGTTATCTGCCAATGGCACTGTTGATTTTTCTTGGGACTATCCAGTTAATATTTATTTATTTATTTATTTTCATGTCCTGGAGTATAATTACATATACATTATAAAAGAACTATAAACATAGCTTGTACCAAGACTGCAAATTTAGCTTTTGTTTTATCTACAGACAATGAGTTCCATGAGTTAACAATGCATTTTAGAGGAACATTTCTTTTCAGCTATATTTAGTTGTTTGCCATATTTATTTCCATATCTTTCTTTGGTCTTTCTTTGAGACAAGTAATTTATTCTGTTTATGGAATTCAAGTAACATGTACATATAAATGATTTATATGGATAAACTGGAATTCTTCGTATAAATGAAGATGTTGTTAGTGCATCATACTTCTAAGAAACTTAGTAGAAAGAAGAAAATCTGTGAGATATTGCAGTAATCTTCATAGGAATGATATAACATAAAGTTAGTGAAAGCAAACTGAACACGAAGTAGTTAACCTGTATGAAAATGGGGTAAGAAATTCTATAGCATAATATGGTATTAAAGCCGTACTGTTAATTGAATGATAAAGAGGTTGTGGTTTTAGGTGCAACAAGTGATGTAAAATACTCAGAAAATTGCAGTGTCTCTTGAATTAGTCCTGACCAATGCATACAACCTAGATGTGATGTAGAGATCATAATGTGTTAAATTTCATATCCTTGTAAGAGTGGGGCAAAAAATCACAGAAATATTAAAGTTCAAAAAATAAAATTCATACAAATCAAGAAGCTGGTTTTGTAAGAATTTTTTTAAAGATTGCTAAAAGAGCAAAATATTTTATTGCAATAAGTTAGTATTGTTTCTAAGCAAGAAATATGTAGATGTCTATAAACTCTGAAATTTAAATATATAACTATGGTAATGCCTGCAAAAGGTTTTAATGGAGAAAAAATTAGTAATTGTTTAAGCACATCAGAAGCCCATAGGTTCTCAAAGAGTCACTGGAAGGGGTCAATAGATGAGCAAAATAAAATAAAAAAGGGCCATTGAAAAAGATAAAATTATTTTTAAAATGTAATTAGCTGTTTGCTTCACTTTCCATTGTACGGAAGTGTTGGAAGTTTTGTTTTTTCTCTACAGGGAAGAATTCAGGGAAACTGTCGAAAATCAGTGTGTCATAAAAAGAGGAATTTGATTAAATTAATAGTTGCATATACTGGGACCATGTGGCTTTAGCACAGGAAGGAACTGAAAATTAAAATTATCAAAATGCTAAAACAACGGGTATCTTATCACTTAGGATGCTTTTGGAAATACAAGAATGGAAGATGAAGAATGCAACTTTCTTAACATAGATTTTAAAGATGATTCAGATAATTATAGACCAGGAATTCTGCCTTTACACTGCCTAAAATGGTTGAAAATATAATGCATTCTCACAAAGGAAGTGTTGACATAGCTATTCTAAAGGGAAGGCTTTGTCAAAAGACTCTTCTAATTCCTTGGAAGAGTAACTGAGTGTGTGCAGAAAGAAAATATATCCATACAATGTAATGGTATTTTAAAAAACTTTTTACAAAGTTCAGAAAAATGTGTCTGAAGAAAATTACAGTAAACTGTAGAAGATGAACAGAGGGTCCCTTCTGGATTTATGATTGCTTAACATGTAAGAAACCTGGAAAGGCAACGGAATTGGATGAGAGTGCAAAATTAGATGAATTAAGCTAGACTGTGAAGTTGCAGAAGAAGCTACTGACTCAGCTGACCAGCCCATAGGTGTGAAGTGGTTGACTCTTAGTCTTCATAAAAAAATGAAAAGTATAATTTAAATTTAAGTATTTGCATATATTAAGATCAGTAATACCTAACTTGTTTTACTGGTATGTTTGAAGTGTAGGGTAAGTGCTTTATCTATCTACCTATCTACCTATCAGCCTATCTATCCAGAAACATAGCTTTTTGAAGGATATGTTAACCTTGAAAGAGTCCAAATAGTCACCATTGAGCATATGAACTCTTCAATTTTAGATTGTCCTCTAGGTAAAAGTAGGTTTTGATGAATTAGACTTTTTTTTCAAGACTTTAGACCCTTTGGAAAATGAGCTTTGGACTGTTAGGTTACTTAGGTTCTTCAATAAATTATTGGGGTTTATATACTGCAGTCAATTATTGTACTACTTGATATTTCATTTACCTGAAGACGACATTCCATTGATAGATAAAAATGGTTTATAGACATTAAGGAACTAAGCATGGGTGCCAGCAACAAAAACATCATCCTGTGAGTTTGTCATGTAAACTTCCTTGTAGTCAATGGAGAGGCAAATGCAGCATTATGAAATGATTCTTAATGTAGTCTTGTAACATAAATGAGTGGCACCTTGTTCAGAAACTGTCCTTTCTCATCTATGCTCTAGATATTTGAGTGACACTGACACTAGCTTGAGTTTTTCATCACTTCAAAACTTGTTTGAAAAATGTTTAAGTACCATTTAATAAACAGAAGTTAGACCCAAAAAGGTATTTTGGGATCCTCAAAGAGGAATTAGAAATATTGAATTTTGAAACAAAGGGACCAGATTTCTGAAGGAAACAAAAATTGTTGAGTAAATTTTTTGGGGTTTGTTTTTTTTTTGTTTGTTTTCTGTGAACATTTTTATGTAAAATCCTTCAGAATAGAAAATATCTGTTTTTGGAGAACAAAGAGTCTTGGTTTACATGTTGGCTTAATAAATAAACTCAGTTTGTTTTGAAATAATGCACCTTATAGTAATAGTATTGCATGTATTGGTTTGAGACTTTTTTCCATGCATTATTCTTTCAATATCTGTATTTGTACACATACTCCAGGATATTGAGGCAATGAATACAGTTTGCCAAGAACTGTCTTGCAAGGACTCTCCAAGGATGGGGACTGTTTTTACAAAGTTGTTTTATCAATATTCCAGGGGCTGTTCACTTTTGGGTTTTTTTCATAGGGTTCTGTTCACTAACCTGTCACTAACGGCTAGCTATCGCACAAAGCTGCAAAGGTATAATCCTCTTTAGACTGGATAAAGTTTAAAGAAAACAGTAAAATGCTTATAGGATGGAGCTGACTTATGAGGGACTAGTTAACAAACTGGATAAGCAGACTAACAAACCACGGGAGCTATAGTGATCTTTTCATTTGAAAGTAATGATTACTGAGCGGGATAAAGAATGATTTAGAGTAAAATCAGAGAACAGAAATAAATGGATGAAAACAAGGAGATGGAAGTTGAATGTAACTCAGGCAAATGTTTCTCAGAGCGAGAGCTATTTGACTGAAGAGCAGCTTTTCTAGCTAAATGTTGGAATTTGTTTCAATAAATGATGCAAAACAAAACAAACACCTTGCAATACGCATCATTACCTACTTTTCAGTATATGACTCCTCAGCTGTTCGTTGATTTGCTCTGACGTCTCCTTTAGGAATGTAGACAGTAGTTCTATGAAATCAAAAGTTGTTGTGGCTTCAGTTTCAGGCTGCTCATTTCTTCTGGCCTTTATTCTTCCAATCCTGTTTACCATCACACATTAGAAAAGTAAAATGTCAGAGATTTCTACCAAAAGGAGAAAAAGGCCAGACTTCTTTGAATTATATAAATGTAATTTGCTACTTGACAATATACAACTTCTCTATTTCCTTCACAAGCTAATGTGCTTTCCATGTGATCCTGTTATATAGACCAGATTGTTTTCCCAAGATAGCAAGTGGTTCCAAGAGAAGTCATGTGTTTTGTTACTGAGGGTTTACTTTCCTGGATGTCTTTGTAAAAATAAAAGTCATCCTCACAATTTAAAAGAAGACAAGTGCTCTCCTGTATCACCATGTTTACTCTTGCTTTAACCAACACAGGTGTAGATGGCTCAGGCACATGGCTGGTCCTTCACCTGCTGTACCCTGGAGATCTTTCTCCAAAGTGTCATTCTGGGAAGAATATCTAATTTTGTCATCTCTTCCTAAAACCAAGTGGAATCCTAAAGTAGCTATGAATAGCAGGCTGCCTTTACACCTGCTAATACAGAGAAACCACTTTTTATCTTAGCCATTAGTTTGGTTTCATTCTTATGTACAGTGCTAGCAAGACTCTAGAATTTTACCCTGTCAGTCCTGCACTGAGCCCCATAACTTCTGGCTGTATCAAAGCAAAGAGCAACAGGTCCAGGCCCTTGAGGTCACTTGGTGCAGATACGGTGTAATGGTATAGGTGCTCCAAAGAATGCCAACAAATTGTTTTTACTCTTCAAAATAATGAAGACAGATATTAAGAAAAAATACTCAAAATATATACAAACCTCTTATGTCCAGAGCAACTGTGTTTATGGATAAAGTTCTTTTCAGTATAAAGCCACCAAGCGTTCATCTTGCTTCTGTATCTCCCTTTCTTGATTCATGTACCATCCTTGTCATATAAATACACAGCACATGGCCCTGTATGTAATTCATTTACAAAAACACGCTAGGACATTTCCGTTTGGGAAATCTTTTTAGACATTGTTTTCAACTGAAAGGAAATCTCAGGGGTAGCCAGGTATGGATTGTAGAGAAACAAGACAGATTTTCATTATTCTTTTAATATAGAATCAGTTATGTTCTAGTCAAATGGCTTTGCTTTTGTTGTGAAAGTTATGTTAGTCACTTAAAACAAGTCATTATTTTCCAAAGGCTGAAGAAGGAGCTTAGTAACTTGAATTCTCAGTAATGTATGCTATAAACCTTGTCTTTTTTTGGCTGTGCTATGTGATCACATCTCTCTGCTTACCATGCAATCTGCAGTGAAAGCTTACAACTGGCCCATAATAAGACAGTGCTAGAACTGTGCAAAACTCTTTAAAGATGTTGTGTATTATGAACATAACACAAATAGCTTCATAGGGAAGGAACAATTTCTCATTGTCTGCTAATAAATTTGAGTGAAGTTCTTTCAAAATAACTTTAATGGGAAGCAATCAGTTGGAAAGAGGATGCTATAATAAGCACTACACCTAAAAAGACTGCCTGAGTTGGCTAATTGGCATTCTTTATTTGCTACATGGATTGCCAGCATTGGAATAAAAACATACTCCTGCAAAAATTCTAGCTTGATTATATTGTCCTCTTTCTTTATGCAATGCATGCAGTGCATATAGCTTTATGCAGTGTGACTCTGTAATAAAAATCCTGATTAATTTATTCTATGGATACCTCCTGTGTATTTATGGTACACTTTTACTGCTTAGGTTACTACCTGAAGGGAGACTCAACGTACTTGAATTTCTCTTTCAAAATCAAAAATCACCCATAGTAAATAACATGCTGTTTTATTCCTAATTGAACAGAGAGACAAATACGAATAGTTTAAGGTACTGAATATCTTCATGCAACTGAACTTGGAGATATGAATTTTAAGTAACTGTTAGCCATGAACATTTCTTTATATCTTTTTTTATTATGTGCAAAACAGTGTTGGAATATTAGGCTGATACTGAAATTCTGAAATGCAGTTCCTAAAAAGCTCAAAATTAAGAACCGGGTCTTAAAAAAGCTGTCTTAAATTTGCCAAAGTGCTAGTATTAGACACTGTAAACTGAAGGGTTATTAAAGGGGTTAAAGTTCTTGGACTCAGCAGTGCTTGTCACAAACTACCTGGCCAAAGGTACTCAAGCACAGGACTTTTGTTTCTCATGATAATGGGTGGAGGATCAAGGTTATATTTAAGTACTTTGGGAAAGTCTTGAACCTGGCCCTCTTTGTCCTCAACAGCATGTGGAAAAGAGGCATCAGCAAGTACTTCCTGCATAGTGAAAATGGCGGTTGCAACAACTCTTGCTGTCCTTTCTACCCCATGCATTTAGTCTATCTTTTCTAACCAGATCTTTTTGCAGTTCTGTCTAAGTTATTTTGCTTAATGGCTTTATATGAATCCAGTTTCAGGTGAACTAAAGCATTAAAATAAAGTTCACAGAATTCTCCAGAGGAGAGAACTTCACAAACTCTTACACACCTCTACCAGAAAATCGCGGGTCCTGTAAAGGATGTTTCTGAATTGGCATGGAAATGCTTTTGTATTTCAGTCTTTCCACTGCAATTTTATGATTCTTTGATTCACTTGGATGTGAAACTGGTAAACCTGCTGCTCTGTTCTCCACCAACTTTGACATGATTGACTTTGACTTAATATTTCCAGCTGAGGGTTGTTTTGTAACTCCTTAAGCTTTTCTACCCTCTCACAAAAATCAAAAGAACATATCCTTGATCATACAGGCAGATAGGTTGTGCAGGGAGCTATGTCTCAGATAGTGCTATGCTGATATTTTTGTATAAAACTTCAAAGCTTGAGATTCATCTTTTTGTTTAAAGGATATGGGGATCGTACAACTTGTTTAAGCAAACAAAATGTTACTCTTAAAGACCATTGACAGATTTCAAATGAAATTTTCTTAATGGTGAAATTTTTAAATAACCACCTTTTATTATATATTTCCTCTTTTACTGTTTTATTTTTGGTGTTGTAGTCCTGCATGCCTCTCTTGTCTTGCAGACCTGGAGGAAGGGAGGAGTAGGCAGGTGTGAAATAGAAGCTCAGCTGTTTTATTTCAGATGTGTCCTTCCCCACCCCTTATGTTCTGGTTTCATTAAATTAAGCTTTTTTTTTCCATTTTACATATAGGATAGTCATGGAAATTAAGCAGTTTGCCCAAGATTTCATAGGTACCCTGTAATAGCAATGCGTTGTGCCAGATCACTTGGCTCCTAGCCTAACCTCGGACTAGTCATGACCATTCCCTCTAAGTAGACGTCACCACTAAGACTATTATTTCTATACAAACATAATTGCTTTTCACCAAACAAAAAAAAACAGTGGCAAAGAAGTTGCATTTGATTTATTTCAGTAGCCTTGTTATCATACTAATAATTATTCTCATTATTTTTCTTTCTAGAAAAATATTTGTAGAAATTTTAAGACCACTAAATAAGCTGGTCGCTCCATGTTTATTACTCTTCTTTCCTTCTGTATTTTTTATGGTTGCATAACATGGCATTCTTGGTTGGAGGGAAAAATCTGTTACTACATCTAGATCATCTTCGCCCATGCTTCTAGCTTCCCTTTCAGAAGTCTATTAATATTTTTTTTTTCCCATATGCACTTTTTGTTTCCCATATGCACATTTTTGCCTGAAGCAAACTCTTCTCAGCATTTATTTTTGGTGTATGTCCAACATTACTGTAATCCAGTTACAGTTATTTGTGCTGGTAGAATATCAGCTAAAGCTATTTGCTCCATTTTGTCATGCTTACTTAATATTTTAAAAAGAAAATTAGTGAGATTTTTCCACAACAGAATCAGGTCAAACACAGTTCACACAGTGTACCGTACAATCGTCAGTTTTGCTTTGTGCACCAGTTATTATCAAATTAGGGTGATAGTTGGGCATATGGATTTGAGCCATGTGTTAATCCAAGTTTGTCCAGAAGTGCGTGCCATCCTGTCTAATACAATGGTTCAATTACAGCTGATGAAATAGCATTATCTTTCTAATCCATCTTACTAGCAATTAGTTGCACATATACATCCTATATTCAAGTGTTTTTGTCTCACATGTGCAGTGCCAATCTTTAAAAAAAATGTGGACATTTAAATCATTTATTAATAGAATTTTTTTTATTTATGGTTTTTCTAAGTATGAAATAGCCTAGAAGTGTCAGGTAGGTTCAGGGCAAGTTCAGTGGTGTCAAATACTTTTGAAAAAAACTTTTTCCACATTCTGATAAGAGGCCATTTCAAATATAGTGTTTTAACAGCGTATGAATAAACGTTACAGTCAAGAGGATGCCTTTGCAGTTCTGCATTGTTCTGCTTGGGGTGTAGTAATGTTGCTAAAAGGTCACCTACTGCTTTAAAATATAGGACTATGGGGGTTTGTGATAGACATGTTAGTGCTCTGGTACAGGCGGCTTTACCCAATATTACTAGTGTAGATGTGTGTCTGGTCACCGAATGCGTGGATTCCTTCCACTCCCCAGCCATGTTGTAGCTGTTTCTTGCCCTATTTTTTTTTTAATATCTTTTTTGAGTGTCCTTTTTAAAATTTATATGTAAACTTTTTTGACTTCTGCAATTATCCAGATTTCTCCAAATAGCTTTGAAAGACATATTTAAACTGTTTTTTTGGATTCTGACTGGCATTTGAGTAAGCTGCAATAGCATCAGTGTATTCTGGAGTGAACTGGGTAGCTTGCTATGTGACAAAAAAGCTGATGGTCTTAAGTTGATGGACACTCCTAATAGAGGTCTATGATGATGAAAATGAAATCTGAATTTGACCATGTCAGTGTTTTGTCTTTAAATATATATATATATGGCATATAAATAAATATGTTATTATTTTATATATGATTTATAACATCAATTAATGGTAATATATCTATTTCTTACATAGAGGTAGTCCTGCTGGAAATGATGCAGAAATGATTTGGATTATCTTCTGGTAGACAAGTTTTTAGGTGCTTAGGATTGAGTTACCCTTGAGCACTAGAGAAAAGCCAGCTCGCACACCTTCACTCCTTATGCTTGAATAAAATTGCAAAAACACGGATTCAGTCTTATGCATCTTTACATTTACTTTAAGTGTAACAATGATTACCTTGTAGACTCCCTTACCTCAGGTTTTTAAGTGCTGGCTTCCCTATCCACATCTGCAATTCAGAAGTGCATTAATATTTGGTTTTCAAACATGAAGTGACCTTAACTGCATGCAAAGCTATGAGAGTTCTTGCAGTTGGGCATTTGTTACGTGAGAGGATGCAGCCAGATGTACGCTTTTGGCTTTTCAGCAAAGCTCTGAACAAACCTTGCATTATAACGTGATTGTAGTATAGTTTGGGACAAGCACCTTGAAGGAAAATACAGTTAAAACTGATGTTAGTTTCACATGCAACAATTTGAATTACAATGTTGTCAAAATATTTTCTCCACTGTTAGAGCATTGCCATAATTTCTCATTAAGAATTACTGCCAAGTTGTATTGTTATGTATTTTAGCAATGTCTAAGCTTTGAGGAATTTTAGGTTAGTAATTTAGGAGGAATTAAGTAAATGAAGCAAGTGTTATTGCACACAAGCATTTGGAAAAATTCATTTATCTCATTTGAATGTATATTTGCAGATAGTCATAGTTGTCTCTTTGTCTTTGAAATCTTTAAAAGTAAATTTGCTTTAGTCTTTGGAATGGTAAAACTATGCATATCATTTATGAATTCTGTTTAATTTTTGTGTACTTGAATCCTAGTTGAACATCAATAGACATAAAAGAATCCTGTCACACAGTCCTGTATTTGTTTTTAAAAATCAATTAGTTATTTTGTATAGTTAAAAGTACCTGAAACACACTTAGGTCAAAAGAAAATCTTCAAAAACTGTAGATATATAGGGGTCCAAGATCCACTGAGTCTTAAAGCGCTAAAGACTTAGTCACCTGAGACCAGAGTATATTCCTGAACCTCTCCACATGCTTGAAACAATCAGCCCAGATTTTATACACTTTACACCCTGTCATTTCCATGAGAAGAAAGAAAAGAAAATACTTGCAAATAAAGATTGCAGGAAAACCTAAGGAAAAGAGGTTGTATTAGTAAGAAAAACCCAAGAAGGAATTTACAGAAAACTCTGTACAGAATGTTATTGGCAAGCACCAAAGAATTTGTAAAGGGTGAAAAAAAGAGGAGAAAATGATACATCAGTCATAATCTTGAAGACCTTATACACAAATAAATATATTCACATTTATATATATAAGCTGCTGGAGATTTGTTAATTTCTTGCACAGATCTTTTCTAGGTGGCTTTATTTTTAAATTCAGCCTCTTGTTCTCTTTCCATTATGTTTGTGTACATTAGTACATACCAAAGTTTATGCTACGGTTTAGCATTTAGGGCAGATAACATTCTTCCTGAACGTGCCATTTGCATCTTCTCATGCAATCCTGTTGACAAGGTCTTTTCAGGCATGCAGGGGAAAAAAACACTCCCGCGTCTGTTTTGATCATCGGCAAAGAGGTATCTTTTTCAGTACTTTGTCTAGAGGCTATTTCCACAAGGAAGCACTTTGCCTGTGAAGCTTGTACATGTAAATCTGCTTCAGCAGGGTGCCTGCACGCTGTGTCAGGGCCAGCTAGAAAAAGACTAAATCTTCCTGAAAATGGCAAGAGTGTTTTTGTTTTGTTTTGTTTTCTTCTCCCGAGGTTTGTCATCCAGAAAGGGATGCAGGCGCGCGTCCCAGCCACGCAGAGCATTGATTGCTTCTGCCTGCAGCGGGGATGCTGTCAAGTCGCTGCGCGAGTGGAGTCCGGTATTGACACAGAGCTGCTGGCCAGTTCCCCCCCCCCCCCGCCATGCCCTGCCGCTAGCTGCTGCCAAGGGGGCTGGAGAGGCCCCGGCAAAGGACCTCACGTCTGGGAGGAGAAGCACTTTCATGCAAACTGGCCAAAGGAAGCCCTGGGTGTGCCATGCACGCACACCTTCCCAAGCAGCACAGCTGCGGCAGGGGGTCCGAGGGGTCGGACGCCGGCAGGAGCGTGCCTTCCATAGCGAGGGATGCCCACTGCGCCTGTCGTTGGCACCAGCATCCTCCCGGGCTCCAGTATAGCTCTCAGGCGCTTCCCTCCTGGGGACCTGGGGGTGCCAGCCAAAGCAGGAGCAAGATTGTCCCTCTGTGGGACACTGTGCGGAAGAGCCCCCTTAAATCCCAGGCCAAGCCACAGGGCAGCCCGGGGGAGTGGTGGTCAGAGTGCGCCTGTGCCCACGGCTGGTCCCCCCCGGTGCAGGTGAGCCAATTCTTCACTCTCCAAGCGACTTAGAGGATGCTCCAGGGAAAGAAAGTGAGGTTTGGTGGTGTCGGCAACTTTTCATGCTGTGTCTTGATTTGTGTTTAGTGGTGCCTTCTGGAAAAATTATATGCAAGGACGAGCTGTTGGTTGATAATGTCTGTTGTTTGAATATTGATTCTCTGTGGCCTGTGGAAATTGTGGGGTCCTCCTGGAAGGGTTTTCTTGTTAAAATGTTTTGGTTTCTACCTCCAAGTTCTATAGACTTTGTATTCCATCGTGTTGTGTGAAGAAAGGATGTGTTTATCCCCCGCCCTGTAATGGATTTTGCCTGCTTCTGTAAACAGTTTGTTTTCAAATATTGCATGAATAATAATTATTATTAATAAGGATATTTTAAATGGAGAACATGGGAGGGGTGTTTTACATTTATTGGTAAGAGAAAGCGTGACCTGTTTTTCCCCTTTTGAACTTCAAATGTAATTGAAATCTTTAATAAATATGAAATAGCTCTTTAGCTTTTGCAAATCTATAGATTTTTATTTAATGGCAAGGCAGTGTATTTTAAAGTATAAACCAACCAGGCTCTAGGATGTGTGCAGTTACTTGTAAGCAATTAGACTGAGAATGATTACACACCTGATAACCCAGCACTCTGAAACAGAAATCACAGTGACACTCATATGATGGTTAATATTAAAAACCACGAACACTTCCTCCACTGATGCATGTTTTCATTTCTCCCTTAGAAAACTTTAAACTCATTCAAAAGCTTTGTATTATGTCAACATTAAATCCTTTCGTCATAATTTCACACTAAAAAAGCAGAATTAATGTTGAAATAGGTTTTTGAGATATATGTTTACTTACTGAAATAGCATACACTAGAGTTTAACTAGCCTTAGTCCACACTGAACATGTGCACCCTCTCTAGAGATTAGATCAATTCTTTGATGGAAATGGTTTTAATATATTTTCACTGAACAGAAAAGCAATAAGGCAAAGGATTGTCAGATAGCGTAGCTGTACTTTATCTTGTCTTATGGTCTAAAAAAGTGATGCTCTGTTGACTGAAAGTGATTTTGCTATATATAAAAAGCTTAATTTTCTGCCTCAGATCTATTATCAGGTGGAAAAACTAAGCTTTCTGATATATTTGCAGTGACCAAAATGTTGCATGGGACTACAGTATATGTTATATATTTTCTGTCACATAGAAAGCACATATGACTATTTATGCCAGAATAAAGTCAATGTTAAAATAATATATAAAACATAGAACTAGGCTGTGTTCTAATTTTCATTATAAAAAGCTCTAAACATTTTATTAGGCTCTGAAAAATTTTGTTTTGAAAAAAGCTTGAAGGAAAAAAAATACTGTAGAGGAAAGAGTTCCTTGGTTTTCAAAGGTACAGAATTCATAAAAAGAAAATGAAGGAGTAATTAGAAAAAAAAAAGAATTAAAGGCCACTTCAAAGACTACTTCAGTATCTAAGTTACAGATGCATTATAAAGTTACTTCAGTATTTTCAATGCCTTTGTAATCACATCCACTTATGTTTAGATAATGTGAAATTGTTCAGGTGTATGTATTATTTATATTTAACTTTAAACTCTGCACTGTAAACTTCCTTTACTGTACGTTCTTATTGCCAACTACCTTATTCTGTTTAGGAAAGTCCCTTTCCTGGGTTCTGCCTATAATGAATCAATCTACCATCAATCAAACTGATCTTCTGTGCCTAGGGGTGGACTGATGTACATACTTTGGCAAATACCTGGTGGATTTTATGTCATAGAGTTGTGAGATAGTTTGTTTCCAATAATAATCTCTCTTTTTTCCTCTGTGTAAAATAAGCATTGTGCAAGCTATGGGAAGAAAGGAAAGAGCATGTATGTAGATGTGTGTGTGTGTGTGTGTGTGTATGTGTGTATGTGTATGTATGGTGTTGTATGTACATACACTTTGACAATCATTTTATCAATTATATTACATAGATGCAATATGGGAATACAGCTGCCCTTAATAATTGCCCTTACTTTGGGGATACAAGTTGAAGTCAGTGATGTTTTTTGAGGGCTACGTTGACTGGGAAAACTGTTGTCTTTCTTGCCAAAATAAGGAGCAGTAGTGAAACGGTTATATTTGCTGGCCTAAAAAAAAAAGGAAAATTTATTTGAAATTTCCATCTTATGTGTAACTGTGATAATAAATAAGCTAGTGACAGCTTCAAAGGTGGAGTTTTTTTTCTGTAAAGTTCCGAGCAGATTTTTCTTCTGCTTGCCATTTTTGGGAGAGACTACCTTCTTCAAGCATAGGAAAGACACAATGCCTTGGAAAAACTGCCTCTTGATTAGTACTATAGTACCAAATTTAATGCACAGGTTCTTAATTCCTAGAGTGTCTACGAGACAGCTGTTACTAACGTACACTTGGTCATCCTGATCCTGATAAAAATATTGATTTTTATTGCTGAGGTCATGGCTCCATTTTCTTTACCAGTTCCTTCTTTTTTAGTATGTCAGAGCAAAGAATAGCACTCTGGTGTTATTAGTATTTTAACTGTCTTAGAAATTCTGCTTTGCTAGCTTGTATGTTTGTGTTTGCTCATAGTTTCATGTTGAGTTATGTGTAGAAAAATGCTCACTATATATCCAAACAGAAATTTGTTTGGAATTACAAAAAAAAAACCCTCTTAATTTTGAAAGTGAGTTGAAGTCAAGTTTAGATGGAAATTTGATTCCAAGACCTAATTTCTTTTATTTCCAGTCCTTTTTGACAAAGTCATTTACAGTTCTCTTCCCTTTATTTACATGAAAAAAGAAAAGAAAAAAACAGAAGTAAGTTAATAGGCAAGTTTTATATGTCCCTGTTGCCTGGAAATATTTATTGTTTCTCTGCAGTGCACTGGCTAGCTCTCTCACTGTTAGCATCATGGAGTCATAATTTGTGTCATTCATTCAGAGATTTCATATCGAAGGCCCCAGTGTTATGCTAACTGTGAAAGCTCTGAGCGAAATTTGGGGGGGGGGGACGGGGACGACACAGAGTCAAGGAAGTGACCTGCAGTTTTCCATGGGACATTCTAACATTGGATGTGGTCTGTTATACTGGATATCCTTTCCGTCTTGTCACATATAGACTGCTGTCACATATAATCTACTGATTAGTCAGATTAGAAAGATATGCTAACGTGTAGCTGAAGGTGTGCAATGAACAGCTATTCTTTGTGCAGAAGGGATGGAGGGAGAGCAGGCGGCATTACCCTGATTATAGGTTGAAGAAGTTGCAGAGATCAAGCCGCTCTGCTTGTTTTAAGAAGTCCAAGGTATAATTTTTACCTCTGGAGTTTATATGAAAGAGGGCCTCCTCTAAACACCTTTCCAATATGTGTGTAACTGCATGTTTTCAGATTCCTAGAACTCAATATTGTTCTGTTAAAGAGGAAGTAAGAAGGTAGAAGTGGATTCCCATCTTTGGCTGCTTAGAACAACATCTCTGTTGTTTAGAAGACAATATTGGACTCCACTTTAATTAAGCTAGCTCTATTTGCTATTACATTTTTGGCCCTTCTGTTTTGAAATGTTCTCAGGGAAAAACATCTCATATCAGGTAGTATCCTGGATGTGTCATCTGCAAAAATGCATACATGTGTTTTGTTTGAAAACTTACATAGAAGTGTAAATTTTCACGTTTTTGAATAGTTTACTGTCGATGTCACCTTCAATGACTTTTTTTGTTGGTTGTTTTTTTCCAGCAATATCAGAAAAAAGGGTTTTTTGCAGTCAGTGTCATTCAAAAAGACATAGCATCACTGAGCTGTTTTGTTACCTGGTACAGAGGCTTGTGAGCTAAACCCTAATTTATAGATGTGGCATGACTTAAAAAAGGCAGTGAGCAGCCAAATTCTGAAGCGTGAGCTGAGAAGGATCTTTTGTCTTTGAAGGCCTTTGGCGCTGGTTTGGAAATTTCAGTACATCATTTGAGAGCTCTTTGCACGGTGAGATGAGGTGAGAGCTAGCTTCAAGGCATTCTGCTATAGTACTAAAGGAGAAGGTCTATTCCAAGGTATACTGGCTCTCCTAACAGTATAAAGAAATGATTTGTCATTGGTTGTGTTTTTGAAAGCTTAGATTACTCCTTTCAGCTTCACAGATTCCCGCATGCAAGTGGCCATTCTTCTGCTGAGTCACTCCCAGCAATGGAGGTACGTTGAGCTACTTTAGTTAGCTAAGGGAGATCTTTTCACTCTAATTTAGTATATTCAAGTTCCAGGAAAATAGCAGTTAAAGGAAAGCCAAATAATGCTGTTTATTTGGCTTTTAAACTTCTTTTTTTTTTTTAATCTTCAAGGCTATTAAAAGCTAGAGGTCATGAGTCAAGAGTTGAAGATATGATGTAACTCTGACACTTTTAAGAAGGATTAAACAGAGAGGAGTAACTGTGCAATTTTTAATGGAGAAAGAAGTTCATATCCCATTCTCAGGCTGGTATGCTCTTATCAGTGGATTTAGGCGATAGCTCCTAAGTTTTAGGAAGGTGTATCTTAATTCAGCATCTTGCCTTGGGTGGATCATCATGCTGCATTTATAGAAGTAAACTCACTTGTACATCTTTTAAGTGACAGCTACACAGATTGCTGACAATGTTTCAAAGCAGAAATACAAAAGCTTTTAGCGTGTTCTTTTGCAAGATGAGTAATATTGTTCTAACGATTCCTGTATCCAGTCCCACTGACTGACAGAGGACTTCGAGAAGTCTACAGCATTCTGGGTGACATTCATATCTGACACTCTCCCAGGACAGCTGCTTTAGACAACATTATGCTTTTACATTCATGTTTAACCTGTTTCTTCTACCAAAACCAGGAAAGCATTGTTAATGCTGAATTCATAGCATTTAGGTTATGTTTGGCATAAAAAGGAGGTCAAAGATTAGCCTTTGAGTCCCCTGCATTGAGGTCAGCAATCTCATTAGTGATGTAGGCAATGTTCCTGGTCAGAAGTAACATGAAATGTTGCATAATGTTTGTTCAGAAATACAGTTTCTTTAGTGTAATGGCTGTTCACGTGATTCCGATTTGAAAGATGGACATGGTATGTCATGAAAAGACCAGAAACTAAACATGCTGAGACACATTTGGACTTTATTTATAACATACAGGGTTGTTTTTTTTTTAAAAAAAAAGGAAAAAGAAAAAGAAAACCCCAGTACTAGTTGCGAGGCTTTGTGCTCTGCAGGCTCGGGAACCTGGGGATGTGTCATTCGTTCCAGATTTTCCTCCGTGTCTCAAGAGGTCGTGCAGCCACCTCTGCCTGGATTGATAATGTAGCATTGCTTTGCAAAGGCCATTGGGAGTAAAAGAAGAGTGGATAGTCTTTTCTTTTGTCATATAATATTCTGTCTCCTTCGATTAATGTATGAGGTCTTTCATCAGTGTTAATATTTTTGATAATACATAATTTTACGTGGCAGCAAAGACAGTTAAGAAATAGGCATGGTTACACAGATCGTGAAAGTAGTTGTGTGCAAGACGTTCTATATATTTTCATTTAAATACAGGAAAGGATAAATATATGCTACGTACTGTACCAAGCAATGATTGTAATGATTTATAGTTTATCTACACACATTTTGGCTCCTGCTGATTGTTCAGTCATAAATATGTTAATGCTTAATTTGCATGATTTGTTGCACCATATTTAGATTTGCATTTAATTAATCCCATGTTTCAAAGTTTCTCCTCCTAGATGCCTCAAGAAGCCAAGAACATTTTCTCCCCTTGACATGTAATTTGGCTTCTGGGATTTTCAGGGGGGGATGAAAGGGGGCATGGGAAGGGAATTGTAGAATTTGGAAGGGGATTGTCTATAGCATTGGTAATTGGCCAAAACTGCACAAGTGCTCTGATAGTCCTCCTGCTATTGATAAATTTCTCTAATACTTGGCATGTGTATTCACCCATGGATAAACTCTTCATCATATTTGAGAACAGAAGGGCATTTCCCTAGGACCAGACTGGCAGAGCCCTTAGGGATTCAAAACCTTTTTTTTTTTTTCTTCTTCTTCACTTTTTCTGTAGTCTGCCATGTAATCCACTCCTAGGAATATTCAGGCATTTTCACCTAACAAGCTCCTTACAGGAACTTACAGCACAGGAAAGTCTTTGATCTGCCCAGTATTACTCTGATGGCACACGACACACAATAGTATTTTACTCTTCCTGTCTCTTACACTGACTCGTGAGGTTATAGGTTGCTGGAACTGTTTTGTGGCGTGTCAACAGGATTGATGGACTGGATGCTTTATGGACTAAAGGGGAAAAAAAAAAAGGCTGCCTTATGGCTTGCTTAAGATGACAGGAATAAGACTTGATAACCCTGGTTGTGCTCTCCGTCTAATGTTCCACTACATTTAAATTAGGCATTCAAAGATGCAAAACCTTTACAGCAACTCAACAAGATGGTTTTGGTCTAATCAAAACAAAATAAGGGAAGGATGATGCATGACAACTTATAGCTGGATGCTGAGCAATGGCTAAGACTGAGATAGCATTTGTCTCAACTATTTTGGCATGACTTGAAGACACAACCTGAAAATTGATTTCTATTTTGGAAATGGCTACCTCTACTGTTCTAGGGTATTTGAATTAACTGTGGAAATGTCAGAGTTCCCTGCAAAAAAACCTAAAGGGAGTTTCTAGTTGTAGTAATGACAGGATTTACAGAGCTTGCCAATTTAGCTGTTTCCTCACGTCTGCATGTAGCTTTTGGATAAAGGATAATAAAAATAAAGCAAAAAAAAAAAACAAAAAGAAATTGTGGATTAAATTACTTTGCTTTTAAGAACTGTGTTTGGTTTGAAATAAGCCATAGATTGTTACAATGGAGTTTCTAAATTAAATAACATATATTCATTTACCTTTTTTTATAAGTTTTTTTTTTTATAAATTACTGCAGTTAGCCAGATGAATTGGCTCAATGGTCACCTAATTTCAAAAACTCCCATTGTTTTGAGAGTTAGAAATACAGGGATCAAAAAGGACTTCTTTATGTATACAAAATACAGGTTCTGTAATATCTAAAATGAACATCAGAAAAACAAACAAAATAATCCTTTTTGTAAATTCCAATGCTTGTATAAGCTTTCTTTTAAGTCACAGGAGCCAGCTATGAATGCAGTACAAAATCCAATTTAGCAAAATAACATCTGGTTTTGTTTTAGATATATTGTACTTTTAATATGGAGTTTTACCTTTCTGATTAAGTATTTGTACAAGGAGAAGCAGGTTACTTCAGCAGCTGAAATTGCTCATATAATTGGTCAAACAGAACATCAGACAAATGATTTTCATTATGCATCTCAAATGAGAGCAGAATGGAGTAGTGCCATAGGCTTCTAGTTACTGACATTGTAGAGCAGCTGAAAACGGTGAAACAGAGCATCATAGAGCAGCTGAAAACAGTTGAACAGAGGCTTTTAAGAGTCCTTGTTTACATTTGTTTTTCTTTTAAATTCTGATAAACACTTCCTCTGCACTGAACTGATATTCGTTGCATACATGATCACAGAAACTTTTGCTATTTATCCATGTGCTGGTTTGTCCAAGTTTTTGTGTTGCAATCATCACTCACCTGATAGCTGAGCACATTAAATATTTATTGAAAATGTGAGTAAGGTCTAAGCTCTGTTTGCACTTTTTTTTCATTCTGTAGGGTCCATTTTGTAAAATATGTGGTTTTGACAGCTTTGTGAAGGAGAAATGCAGCTGTGCTCCACTTAAGAGTGGCTGCCAGAGGAGTGGGGTCCTGGCCCTCCACTTTTTGCTTCCTTTATTGTGCTGCTTTGTGTGATTGCGTACTGAGCTCAGAGAACTGATATGCCAGAAAGTTAAACCAAAAAAAAAAAAGGTGTTTGAGAGACTTATTTCGTGGCCCACGTTGATGGCCACTAGCACAGCTTCTAGCACCAGCACAAGGCTGAGAGCAGAAGCATGTTTCAAGGGACGTGTCCCAGAAGATAGCACACAGCTGCTTCTTTCAAGGGTAGCCACACTTAACATGCGATCTGATGTGTGCGTTTTGGTTTTGACAAAACAATAGTGCTTGGGGGCCTCCCTGTGCTAAGTGCAGAAACTTGTATCAAGCTCTTTGCTACCTCTAAGAACTCAGAAAGAATAAAGTTTCACATAGGAAATGGAGAGTGTCGGGGACACCTTGTTCCCTTTCCCTTTCTGTTCTCACTTTCTGTTCAGCAGACACATCTGGGTTCTCTCAAAATCTGTCCATCTTGCAGTCATGAGTATAGAAGTCACTTGTCACAGGTCAGTTATAGTAACTGCATTTAGCTCTGTGAGACTGCAGTCAGGCAGACAGAGTCAAACAGGCAAATGACATTTTGCAAGAAGAACCAAAACTTCTTATCTAGGTATTCAATAAGAAGGCAGCAAAAAAATCAGAGCCCTGGTCTCACATTCTCTCTGGGGCAGATGCTGTCACATTTGCTACTGTGTTCTGAAAGGTCTTTGGCCTTTGTACACCACCGGCTTGCTCAAGCATAAATTTAGAGGCAAATGCTTTAAGCCTGTAGAAAAGACACACCTCTATTGTTTAATTTTCCAACAGTTTACTTCTCAAACACAACTTTTTTGTGCAATGTTAGTAAGACATAGTTTAAAAAACAAAACAACACACACACCCCCAACCAACCAACCAACCAACCACAGTTATTAAAACTTACACGATGTAGTACTGAAATATATATCTTCCATTAATACGACTCTGGCTCTCTGCAGCAGTTTTCTTAGCTTTCTTTCTGCTCTATCGGTAAAATATCTCACTCCTATGACGCAAATTCTTTTCCATTTCTTAATTGTGTGTGTAAAAATGGAAAAAGGGTAACATTGAGTATGCACATTTATAGTGTACAAGACCTTTATACTTTCATGTTTTAATACATGTAATGTTTTAATACATTTATAGCTAAATGATAATGTTTTATGCAGCTATGCACAAACCAAAGCAGGACAGATATTCAGGTCACGTTTTCTAATGATGGGCAAAGCAAGGATTTTTTTTTTTTTTAATTCCTAGGATATGGAGTTATTTAAAAATAAAATATCTAAGCAGCTTGATCATCATCAGTTTTCCTCATTAGACATGTACATCCCTGACTTATCAGAACTTAGCACATAGCTCCTGACTTCAGAACTGGAGAGAGTACGGTACATTCCTCTGCACTTCTTCCTAACACATATATTGAAGTAAAACCAAAGTGTTTAACATGAGAATCCATAAAATGTGTGAATGAAATCCAGGTTCCACTGCAGCTTATTAATATTTTTCTGGCTATTCATCCTGCTAATGTGTATGCATTTGTATATGAAATACATGAAAACTTTTGCAGTAATGATATTCATTCAGTTATTGACAACTGTATATCCTCAGTGTCCATTGATTTAATTTTTCAGGAACCACTTTTTAGCATTGCATGTTCAGAGCAGAATAACACTGTCAGGGTTATGGGTAGAACTTGCCTGCAGGTGGATAACCCAGTAACAACTGGCTAGAGATGTAGTCACGCAAAATTTGGGGAGGAGGTTAGAAAGTGATGGGAGAAGAGGGTGCCACATCTTCATACTTTCAAGGAGCCTAATTTTTGGAAATGCTCACTTAGCTAGGCATCCATTGAACACATTAATCATTGGGTATTTCTGAAAAACCTGGCCTATAGGATTTTCAACAACTTTGAAAACATTTATAGGTTGCTATGATTATTATTATACTTTTTAATCATTATTATTTAAATCTTTAATGATTTTAAAGAAGTGAAATCGTACAGAAATATGAGGAGGGGCAATACCAGTTTGTTGCAGTTTGATTTGACTATAACATACTTTTTCTGTAATGTACCACATGTAGATGTACCCTATGTAGTAAGCAGAGTCATGATATACTGCAGTTGCCTCTGGGGCAGTTATTATCTTGCTCAGCCATTGCAAGTATAAAAGTGGTAGCAATCTGATCACTTCTGTGGGCATAAATCTGCAAAAATACTGCCTTTTGTAGTTGAGTTGTCATGGCAGTATTCTCAGTAGATCTTCTGTTTTTACTGAGACGCATTTAAGTCTATGGAGTCAGCACAAACTTGGAACTCATACATTACTCTCTAAATAATTTGTGCTGAAAATTGAGGTTATCATTCCTAGTTGTTTTGGTTTTAAGCATTTGTTGCTGTCTATCAGCTAAACTAGTCAATGTACCAAGAAATAAAACATTATTTTAATCATATGGAGAATACAGAAAGGAATGAATCAGCTCTTTGTAGTGGATGAAAATGCAGAATTGCAGAAATATTTTGCTGAATGGCCAAAACCTAAAAAGCTCTTAAGATTCATAATTCTTGGGTCTTGTTTCTTCTGATGGTAGCCCTTGTCATGTCTAACCAAAAGGTTGCCTTTTGCTCATTTTATGTAATGCCCTTTCAAAACATGTTTTGGTACTGGGGAAATTTAGTACCTGTTTTCCTCTCAACTTTGCCCCTTTCTGTCTTCTTTTTGAAGAGCCCCATTACTTCTGCATATTTTTTTTTCATACCTCATCTGTATTTTCACAGTTTTGAATGGCTGCCAAAACAGTAGTGGAATTACTGGGTTTACCTGTATGCTCTTTGTCTTATTTCCAGATGGAAGTCTTTTTTTCTTGTGGTTCACTTGCCAGGATTTGTCCTCAGGTGATAATAACTTTAATGTACTTTCTGCCAGTTTCTATTTCATCATGTTACCTCTTGCACTTGGGGGTTCAGCAAATCTGACAAAACAGCAAAATGCAAAAGGGAACAGAATTGCCACATCAGAAATATTTGGTGTCAGGGGGATGAGGGCCAAAGGAGCTTGTTTTGGGCTTTATTAATAATAATACCAATAATAAAACTGCAAAGATGAAGGAAATTCTTTTTGCAATCTGAAGCATTTGTTGGTGTTCACAAATAACCAGGGGCAGGAAAGGTGATCAAAGCAAAATTGATCCTGTTTTCTCCAGATGTCTGATTACTGCCTGACGTCTTGACATTTCTTAAAGCGCCTCAGAAGGAACACCTATATGATTCTTTTGTTCTCTAATACAATTGTGAGTTAGGTCAATGTTCATTCGATTTCAGACTGGGAAGGCTGAGGCAGGGAGGTTAACAAACATTTTGCAGATTGTACATAAAACAGAGGGGGAGCTTTGCTTTTTCAACCTCTTTATCATAGTTTAGTCCTGTAGGCAACAGCTAGACTGGGCCAACCTGCACTATTTGTTGAAGTACTCTAATTTTTAGCTGGTTTATACTGGGTTTTGGCTAATCCATCTGTGTGGAAGAGTATCTGTAATCTGTTCTCCATTGGACCTTCAAGGACCTTTGCTGCTTGTGGCCACCATGGAGGTGTGGCACCAAGCCCAGTCCCCTTGCTGGGAATCTCAGTGACTTCCTGGATCCACAGCGCTGTGTATGTTGACAAGATTTCCATCTTTTCAAAGTTAGTGGTTCTTCCTGTTACTGCAGAAGGCTTTGCAGTGGGTAGTGAGGTCTTTGCTGAAGTGGGTCAGTTTGCATCAGCTTATTCACTCTATGAGAATGAGTGAATGAGCATCAGCTAAAGGAAGGGCTGTTCTCTTGGGGTGATGGACATACTGGCTTGGAGGTACAAAGCAATTACTCAACCAGCACTACTTCTTCGAGGCTTTCTGTCAATACAGGATGGTCGCTTCAGCAGTTTGAGCTGACCTCATTGCTGGGATGTTGTGCAGAGCTGGACTACACTGTTTAACCAGTTCTCGTACTACTAAATTGGTAAAGTTGGAATAAGAGGGGAAAATACTGAAAATGTAAGAACAAAACAATGACAAAAAGTCATTTAAGATAGCTGAAACGTCTTAAAATATATTTTTCTTCAGAGACATCTTTAAAACAGAAGTTCAATAAGAAGCCATGCCAGTAGAGAGGAAAGTGAAAACATTTCGGCACAGTGCTTAACGCTGTTCCCTAAGCACACTGAAACAGTCCACATTAGTGGGACTTGGTGTTACTGGCAATACTTTGAATGCTGAAGTCGACCCAAAAGTTAAGTATGCTGATGAACTGGGAGCAAAGTAGTAGTCTAACCTGCAATTAGATTGACTGATTAGATGTTTCTTTTATTCATGCTATTGTCTTTTCCATTTCTATGTAAAAGTAAAGAAAAAGAAGAAAAATCCTTAAAAAAGCCATCTGATATGTAAATTGCCAGGATTTAAAAAAAAAAAAATCAGGATGTTTTCAAAGTTGAATATATCAAATGCACAGAAAATGCTACTCCTGTATTTATTAATAATTTTTAATTTATCTTGAAACGACAGTAACAAAATTGGCAGACGAGAGGAGGAAAGAAAATTATATTTTTCTAGACATCTTGCACTCAGATTCAATCCACCAAAGGAGTTCAAAGGCCACAGAAGTCAATTTTAATTGCTGCAATGACTGATCTTTAACTACTGCAGCACTAGGGGGAAAAGTTAGTGAAGGAGGATTTCAGTTGATCTGAAAGTATCATAAAGCAGTATTACTGCTGCTGATTATTGGATACAAAAGTTCAGCCATTGTGATGCAAGAGTTTTGGGCTGGGACTTAGCAATTGCTATATTATTCTTACTTCCCTTTTATTGAAAATTCAATAAGAACAACCACCAAAGTCCTTCAGACTTAAACAGCACATGCATTTCTACAACCATAAATAAATACACCTGTATGTAAAATTGCATGGCTATATTGTTCTTATTCTTCTAATGTAAAATACTTCACTTCTAACATAAAACACTCAGTTATCTCAGTCATTTGTTCTTAATGTGTTAGAGGTTTGTAAACAACCCATTGGCAAAACTCCAACAAAGCTTTATAGAAGCTATTCTCTACTAAAATTTATTTTAAAAATTAAACATTTTAATGTTTCATAGGAAGGCAGTAATCCAGTTGGAGACATGTAAAAGGGTGAGGTACAGTTAAGTAATTTCTAAAATTCTCTGCTGGAGACATAGTGGGTTATTCCCAGCTGATCTGTTATATCAAATTATAAAAAGTCATCTTACTGGTTGAATTATTTAACATTTACTTGATTGATAGCAGTACTTGTTTTCATAGAAATAAATATGTAGTATAAATGGCATTACACATATAAGGCACAAAGGAACCTGGCATGCTATTTTTCCTATAAAACGTAAGGGGGTACCTGGGACAGTTGCGCCTTTGTGTATAAACTGTATGAGCTTTTATTTGATGTAGTTGCATCAGCTTTTGTGATACTTTGATCTCTATTCCTCATGAGTTCTTTATTCATGTTTTGTCATCACTGTCTTCACCTGAGGTATTACATGTCTGTAGTGGTTTTTCAGAGATACTTGGGAAAGCTTTAGGTATTCTGTAAGATCTTTTTTAAATATGATGGAAGTCTCCTGAAATGTGCTTTAATGGGAGGTATGGTAGATCAAGTTGTGGTGAGTTGGCCCCAGCTGGCAGCCAAGCACCCACACAACTGCTCGCTCACTGCCCCTGCAGCAGGGCAGGGGAAAAACGGGAGCAAGAAAGCTCATGAACCGAAATAAAAATAGGGAGGTTGCTCACCAATTACTGTCACAGGCAAAACACACTCAATTTGGGGAATTTAACTTAATTTATTGCCAATTAGTGTAAACATTTAATTACTGAGTTGGGTACTGAGAAACAAAAAAGAGTTAGGGAAAAAAAATCTCCTCCCGCCTTCCCGGGCTCAGCTTCACTCCAGACGCCTCTCTTCCCTCCTGTTATCACTGCGGGTTACACTCAGTCCCGTTGGTGAGGTGACAGGTGGTGCAGGAGGTTGGGGGCAGGACGTAGCGGTTTCTTTCTGCTGCTCCTTCCTTCTCATGCTTTTGTTCCACTGCTCCTTCCTTCTCGCTCGTGTCCTCCTCACCAGTGGGGGTCCTCCATGCCGCGGTCCCTCTGGGGGAGTACCTGCTTCAGCATTGGGCTTATCCATCAGCTGCAGTCTCCTTGGGGGTGTACCTTCTCTGCCACGCAGTACCTTCTACTGCTCTGGTCCTCTTGTTCCCTCACTCTCTCCTCCTCGGCATTTTCTGTCCCTTATTAAACATGTTTTCACAGAGATGCCACCAGCTTGGCTGATGGGCCTAGCCATGTCTGTGTCCTGGTTTTGGCAGAGATAGAGTTAATTTTCCTCCTAGTAGCTGGTACAGGGCTGTGTTTTGGGTTTAGGATGAGAACAATGTTGATCACACACCGATGTTTTAGTTGTTGCTAAGCAGTGCTTACACCAGTCAAGGATCCCACGCTCTACCGACTGAGAAGGCTGGAGGGGCACAAGAAACTGGGAGGGGGCACAGCCAGGACAGCTGACCCCAACTGGCCAAAGGGACATTCCATACCATGGGACGTCATGCTCAGTACATAAACTGGGGAAAGCTGGCCGGGGGGGCCGCTGCTCGGGGACTGGCTGGGCATCGGTCGGCGGGTGGTGAGCAATTGCATTGTGCATCACTTGATTTGTATATTCTATTATTATTATTATTGTTGTTGTTATTATTATTATTATTACTACTACTACTACTACTATTACTATTTTACTTTATTTTCTTTCAATTATGAAACTGTTTTTGTCTCAACCCACGAGTTTTCTCACTTTTACTCTTCCCATTCTCTCCCCCATCCCACCAGGGGGGAGTGAGCGAGCGGCTGGGTGGTGCTCAGTTGCTGGCTGGGGTTAAACCACGACAGTCTATCACAGTCCTTTTGGATCTCTCAAATTTACAGAACAAGGTACTCTGTAAATTAAACTTTATTTTATGAGCTCATTAAGAAATACAACAAACAAACTAGCTGTCACAATTTTCACAATAAGTGGTCCATTTTATGTCCTAAAATATAATGATTTAATCATTAGCTAGTCAAATTGATGAAGAATTGGCTAATTATTTGTGCTCCCACTTTTAAGTCTTCCACTTTTCTGAGAAGCAAATGGTACTGATCATGTTGTGAGATGATACAAACAACTGTACTGGGTGAAACTCAAGGTCTGTTCAAGCCATTATACTAAATAATGTACTGAATGCTTATGGAAGGAGTCTTAAAGGGAAGGAAAATTACATATATAAATATATACAGTTCATATATTTCAGAATTTCCGCTAAATCAACATGTTCATTTGGCCAAATAAGGTATTTTCTGAAATATGCTTTGCAGGGATATTGCAGTTTAGTTCATACTGAAGTATTTTTGCAACATTTAATTAGTGTAGAATTTTCTCATTAACCAAAGCAATAGTAGGTGCAGGGGTGGGGGGGAGAAGCAGCTCTCAATCTCCCTTTCCTCACCTCTACTCTGCAAAACTACACGAGTTTTGTTGCAAAGTATTCTCTGGGTGTTTTCAGAAATTGCTTTGCTCAGAAAAAAAAAATACAGTTTTTACCTTAGGCTGTTTACCTTTTTTTTCTTTGAAAAATTTTATATCAATTTTTTTAAGAAACTGGTCATCAAAAATGTACTTATGCTACATTGTGAAAGGCTTTCATGTTTTTTTAAAATAAAATACTTTGTTCTAAACCAGGCAAAACTTTAGGATTTTTTAATGTTTCTTCTTTATTTTCTTTTTTTATCAGTATTAGTTGCTAAACTTTACTTGATTTTTCAAATATTTTTGGTCCTTCTGACATTGTTTTTCAGTTAATCTTGACCATGAGTATTTGGAGTCCTAAAATGAATTGTTACTAGTAGACAAAAAGAAGTTTAATACACAGGGAAGAACATACTGTTTAAGGCCACTTGTTTCCTACCCTCATCCCTAGTACGATGTAGTTTTCAATCTCTTTCACCCCTTCTTCCTCTCCACAAATAATTACTTCCTACTTCCTTTTGGAAATCCATTTTTATGAGAAGGTGAGGAACTGGGGAATATAAAAGTTATTTCCAGTATTTCATCCTTCATACCTGCTATTTCCATTTCACTATGACTGCCTAGCAACTCTGACATTCGGATTTGCTTTAGAGCTTCTTTGGCAAAGGTTGACATCTAGTTCCAGAAAACCTGTGTAAAGTCAGCCTTTGCGTGAATTGTCTGAGCAGACAGCCCGCATGTACGCTGTACCCTCCTCCCAAAAAGACGTTGTCGCTAAATCTTGACCTTACTGAAATCTTCAAGATTTCTGTTGGCTTTGGATTTTACCATGGGTAAAACAAACGTGCCTGTCCGCTGACGGATGGAAGTCCTGTCATTTCTGCAGTATGATAACGCCACCCATAAGTGCAGGGAAAAGAAACCTGAACGGGTAAAGAGAGATCTCAGTTGTACAACATCCCTTTAAGCGATGGAGGCTGGAATAGCATCCTTTGGGAGAGATAAAAAATCATCCATCACTATCTTGTGGTTGTTAGGGTAGTTTTCTTGGATTTAGTCACATTAAACAAATTTTTGTAGGTTGATTCTTATGGTTTGTCGGCAAATGTCCTTGCAAGACTTTTTCTAATGCCAATTCTGTATGCGGCATCTTTCAAATTTTCCCTCTTTTCGTGAACATATTCTGGCTGTGATTTTAAGGGGGTCTGAGAGTTAGGTGCTTGCTGCATTGGAATATAAATATAGGGAGATCTGAGCTCCACTGAGAAAAACCAGCTGTGAACAATTTAGTCCTAAGTAACACAAAAGGAACATTTTAATTTTCATACATGTATTTTCACTTCTGAATAGTGGAACACCATCGAGTTAGGCAGTTGCACGATTATCCCAAAGTGAAACAGCTGTCTCAGCTCTAATCTCACCCTCCTATCTTTCCAATGAGGCTTTTTGATTAACTTTTTATTCTTAGGATAGCAATTTGTACCGAGGATCTAATTAAGAACTTTATGTAACACAGCCAAAGTCCTCCTTTTGCAAGTCTGTCTCACCTCAGTCCGACTAATCTTGCAGCTTTCGGTATGAAGCATTCTGAAATGTCTGATATTTCAAGCTATCTCTTCTGGTTGAAAACAATTTCAGCTATTGAGAATCGGGAACAAGATTCATTTGATTCTTTTGTCCTGGTAAGGAGAACTGTAACATATCTCTGAAATAAGGCATATTTTTAAAATTTAAAATCTGAGAGTTAATCTTCTTTTGGGGGGGCAGAAATGGCTTGAACTGAACTTCTCTGTTGAGCTGAATGAACTCAGACCTCTGACCATAGGTGTTCTGTGTTTCTTACTGATGAACTGGTGAGTGGGAAAGAACAGCCTTTAAGAAAAGCTGGTGATTTCTGGGGAGAAAATGCATAGTTCTATATATCTGGAGTTAAAAGATAGTGCCAAAATTTCAATTTTATCATTACTTTAATGACAAAGAAAAGAGATAGCTACATTACATGTGATTCTTATTTCCAGAAAATTATGTAATTGAGATATAGCTTTTAAATGAAGGAATATTTATCAACTGTATTTAATGAATATAAATTGAACATATGGGTATTAGTGCTTATCACCAATCACCAAATGACATACAGTAATATGATACTGTATATTGTGTATAAAATAAAACAATTAAGTTGACTGATCTATGTTTACATCAATATGCATTACTAAATTTAATCATATTTTACTTTCAAATATTTTGAAAAACATTTTACTTATATTAGTGTCATGCA
The DNA here is from genome assembly GCF_000699105.1 of Pygoscelis adeliae. Lineage (NCBI taxonomy): Eukaryota > Metazoa > Chordata > Aves > Sphenisciformes > Spheniscidae > Pygoscelis > Pygoscelis adeliae. Next base: position 1,336,834 of record NW_008824754.1, on the reverse strand, counting down.
CTGGAAATATTTATTCTCCCATATGCAGTAGCAGATGCAGGATGATGCTTTTGGTGACCTGGTTAGGTAAGCCATGCTGGAGAGGAAAGAAAATAGTATCTTGCTTTCTTCCATGTATCTTAATTTCATGTGAAATATAAATTTGATGGGGTATCTTTAAATGAAAGTACACTGATATCGTGCAGAAGAGGCATGTATCTGAACTGTTAAGTATATTACCAACAGTCTGGAGAATTATTTAGGTACTAACTATATCAGCTCAGTATTGAGCTAATAAGTGAGCAAATCTAAGTGCCTTCAATACCAGATGGGCTGATAGCAAAAGATGCTTGGGCCCATGTTTGTGTATGAGTAAAGAGTTTATGCTATAATTGAAGAAAACATTTCAAAGTGTGTCACAAAGCATATAGTAGCATGTGAAGGATGGACTGACTTTAATTTTGGAGTCTCTTGATTTCTCCTTGTTACCGCTGCCCTAAAAAACCTGGTGCCTCCTGCAGATTCTGCGTTCTTCTTGCTGTAATATTTTCTATGTCATTTTTCTCCCGTTCCTCTGAAGCACACGATGTTCCCATTTCTTGTCCTCCCAACCAAACATTTATTTAGTATCAGGGTCAGGTCTGCAGTGGGGTTTTTATATGTTAGTGCTCAGAATTGGTGCACCTGCCAGTGAAGTTGGTTAGCTTTTGGAAAGGACCATCAGATTAGGTGTTAATTTTCCCCAGACGTCCTATGGCGAAAGTCAGGATTTACAACAGGCTGAGAATGGTAAAGATTATATTTCTGTCAGGCATCATGATTTACTGGATGAGGGGGATATGTTGAAAATTATCCATTTCATTTGGAGGGTGGAATTGGTGCCTAAAAAGCCAGGGTAGGAGGAGACTGGATCTGTCCAAAGGGTTCTTTGGTAAAGGCTGCCTCGTGTCTGAATGTCAGTTGCATGAGATAGATGCTGAGTTATTTTTTGAGGTTGAAGCACTGTTGTACAGGCACAAAGGAAATCTAAGTTCCTAAAGCTGAATATTTTGAGGACTGCATTCTTGGATTCCGATGCCTGTATTCTACCTACATCCTGCCTTAAGCAGCCAGCTCCTTTTGTGTTTCTAGATGCTATGCTTAGTCCTTTTCCAGGTGTTCTCTCCTATCACCTGATGTATAGTGCATAACTTCCACTGCTAATTCTTTGTCAGGAAATGTTTTCTTTTTCCTTCCTAACAGTAATCAAAGCTTGTTTCTGAAAGCCCTTTCCTGGAGCTTTTCCATTAAAAACAGAGAAACAAAACACCATCATACCAGAGACAGACATCCAGGAGCTGCTTAATATTATTGTTGTTGTTGTTATTATTATTACAGGAAGAGGCTGCCTTGACCTTATGAACCACTTAATGTTCCAGTGTTTCGGGGGATCACGTAATGCATGAAAGGTTGTTGTGACATTTGAAGTTCCTCTAATTGATTTGCAACCCGTCTTCTCAATCTTGGTAGATCAGTTCTGACAGTTTTTAGGTTTTATGTTTTTGTGATTGTTACATTCGTTGTTCAATACAGTGACAGTGAAAGGTCAATGTTGTCTCTGTGTACAAGGAAGGTTGTTTCATTTTGTGCAATAAGTGGCTTCTAGTTATACACATTCACACAGAAAATCCAGAAAGCGCAGAACTCTCCTAGCCCTGTCCGGGTCACTGTTGTTGATGTATATGAATAGTAGCATCCTAGATTGTTGTGTCTTACACAGCAGAAAATATGTCTTGAAATCAGTAACTAAAAGATATTCTATAATCTAAGAATGATCATATTTCTAAGTGGTGCCTTGTGTTACTTTTTGTGACTGCCTCATCGGTAAAAATGCCATCTTGCTTGCTGCTAGATAAGTCACTGTTAAAATTGCCCCCATCTATTTTAATTCAGTTTAAGATAATTTTTTACTCAGTGTTTCTGCATCCAATTCTAGCCAAAACAACACTGTTTAGAGATGACAGAATGTTAAAATGTAAAGATGAGGAAAGACCTCATAGGTCATGTTTCCCATCTGCCAGAATGTGAGTACTGCCTACAGTATGTATTTTAGTGCTTAGTCTAAGTTTATACAAAGAGTTTTAGGCAGTAGGGCTTCTATCTCTCCTCTAGGGAGATTATACTATAGATGATGAAATTGCCACACAGTTGTATCAGTGTATAAAATCTGCTTGCCTGCCCCTGGCATGAAATTGAAAAATATTCCCATGTTAAAAATAGCAAAATATTTGTTGAAAAACAGGCAAATATCAGTTTCCTGATTTGAAGTGTTTCTCAGCATCGTTCATAACATCAAAGAATTTTTTTTTACATTTCTTCTTTTTGTTTTTAGTCTAACTTCTTAAGTCTGTCTTTTTAGATTATACATACCTATTTGCAGCCTTAATCTAATTCTGTCAAGTTCACAAGGATGCTCTTCCCTTGACTATTTCTTGACAGGAATTGCCTTCATTTTTTTTCTGGACTTACAATTTTTATTTAAATGAGGTGTATTTTTAAGGTCCTGTACGAGTTCTTTGAAAGACTGTCAGTTTTGCTGTACCCTCCAGTCATGTTGTTTGTGTTTCTCAGACTTATAGTGGCCCCAGGCGTTTTCTTTACTTAAGCGATGACATATAATAGAGCTGCTTTTATGGCACTGTTAGTACTCATCTCAAGTTCAGTCCCTTTACACAGTTTCATTATTCTACAAACCTGTGGTGCCATGTTGCGTTGATTTTGTGTTTTGAAATTTTTTGGTAGATGCTGTTTCTAAGAATTAAGAGATTGACAGCAATAGCATCTTAGCAGACTATATGTTAGCAGAAGAAGATGTAGCTGTCCCTCTCAGTGGAAAGCTCCTCTATGAACAATAATCAGTTGCTACTTTACGTGTTTCTGTTTTTACACAATAACTTAACTTTCCTTGTGGCTGCAGTACTGCTTCCATTTTCTCTTTGTTGCCTCTGCTACTCAAGTCAACATTTTCTTTTATAACCGAAGACCTTGTTTTACTTTCTTCTGCTGTTGCAGTCTCACCTCTAATACGCGATTTATAGATTTACCAGAAAATAGGATGAATATATAAAAGATACTGAACAAATATCTGTTTTACAGTGAAATTTCAGAAGAAGCGGTGTGTTGCAGGCAAAGCAGACTGGACTTGGGGAATTTAACTCTACTGCCAATTGACATAAACATTTTATCATCGAGTTAAGTATCGAGAAACAAAGAAGACAAACAGTTGAACTAACACTGAGGGAAAACACCTCTTTCCCAGGCTCGGCTTCACTCCAGACACCTCTCCTGCCCCTAGTTACCATCGCTGGTCACAGCCAGTCCCTCCGGTGAGGCGAGGGTGGCGCAGGGGGGCGGAGTCGGGCTCAGGGCGTGGCAGTTTCTCTCTGCTGCTCCTTGTTCCTCACTCTTTTCTTCCACTGCTCCTTCCTTCTTACTTGTTTCTTCTGCTCCAGCATGGGCCCTCCACGGGCTGCAGTCCCTCCAGGGTGTTACCCGCTCCGCCATGGAGTACCAGAGGTGCGACTAACTTCTTC
>NW_008824754.1:1329414-1333097 GCF_000699105.1 Pygoscelis adeliae | reverse complement strand
GGATGTAGTCCTTAAAAGGGGCACTTGAATGTAGCAGATTAAGGTATAACAAGATACAAAGACTAGAAATAGGACTTTTTTTTCTCCTCTGTGCAAATTTTTAAACTATGAGGGAAACTGGTCCTAAAAACTAAAAGAAAATGTCATGCGTGTATTTCCACCATCTATCAATCTAAACAAAATTGCATCATCCTAAAGGGAACATTCTTTTTTTTCAGTCAGACCTGATGGTATTACACAGATTCATGAGGAGAGTCCTTGCTACGCTCGGCAGCCTGTGACATTCCTGTCTACAATCAAAACAGTTCTGGAGAAGTGGCAGTTTTAGCATGCACTGTCCTGCAGGTCACCCACAGAGCACCCAGTCTCAGGCAGAAAGACCTCAGTGAGAAACCTGAGATGAAAAATGGTTGGCAAGCCCTATAGTAAGATACTAAATAGTTGTAATTTATGTGACAGTGCATCTCCATTGAGAAATTCATTTTATGCCACATGAGGCAAAACCTTGTAAAATGCCTGACTTGCCCTGAATCCTGGATAGCTTCACTTTATACACTGATGTTTCTTACCTTTCGAAATAATGTACTGTGAGTGCAGTCGTCCTGCAATGATTTAGGGTTTGAAACAAGCTGTCGGCAAGCGATATATTTGGAATTATTTTGTTAATTTTATTCATCACGTAGTGATTCTGGGACATGAAAGGGACACTCTGGGACATCAATTAAAACTTTTCCAGAGGACGTTAGGTTAGAAGTTTGCTTCTATTGACATAAAAATCAAATCCCTCTTTGCTACAGCACAGCCCAATTTAACTTTGGGTTTGCTGCAGGTATTAAAAATAAAATTTAATTCTTTAAGTTCTTCCTAAATACTGTTCAATACATATTCATTAAGTGAAAGCATTTGGCAAAATAGCATTGTTCCTATACATACTTAGCCAGAATCAGTGAGTTAAGCTGATGCATTTTATGGACCACAGTAACCCCCAGCTCTTCTCCTGACAACTTCAGTGCTGAAACAGGATCAGTGGTGATTTTGCTACTCCTGTTATACCTGAGAACCTTTCTAAAACTCTAAAGATGCTTTCTTCTGTATTTCTTATTCTTTCCTCTCTATGGAGAGTTTTAGCCGTAGCACCACTAAGTCTTGGTCTCTTGCCAAGCAGACGTAAGTGCTCTTTGACACAGAGTCCATTATTTCTGGGCTGCTGTATACAGTGCTCGATGTAATTGATTAGTTCCTGAAAGCAGGTGGTTGGTTCTTCGGAATTTATGTTCTGACAAACCTCTTGAATAGATAGTGAATTCTGTTAAAATAATTTCCCTATTTCACATTTAGTTTTACATTCACTTTTTTGGTTGTCTTCATCTGTGTTGTAATTTTTAGTCCATTTGTTTCTGTGTTTTTGAGGCTGGTTATAAAAGCCTCCATGCAGGAAAAAATGTTACACTCAACCTGCAGGTACTTCAGGCTGTAAAAAGGTAATGGAATAAGACACTGGATAACTGCTTTGTGAGCTTGGTGTACCATGATTTTAAAAGTAAAAAGTCATGCCGTGGGCGATGCAGCTTTCACTTTTGAAGAGAACAGAGGGATAGGATGGCTGTGGGTTTGCTTTGGTTCTGTTTTCCTCTCTCTGGAAGGAGTTTTATCTTTGTGCGCATCAAGGCTGAATCACGCACTTGTAGCATGCAGCTGGGTCAAACAGGATGCCTAAAAACTGGGTGCATGCTTTTGTCCTGCTCTGTGTTTGCGTGTATGTGTATACACGTGTATGTGCATGTTTGCATGCATATCGGCCTTTGTATATATACAAACGTACACACACACACACATCTTGTTTCTGTAAATGTTAAAACCAATTGCAGTGAAACAAATATTTTTCTATAAATGTATGAAGTAGTCTACACTCCCGAGTAATGCAATAAATTATTATATTTTCAGGTTAAAAGAACTTGACAGGTATTTGAGATTACTTTCCTGTTCTTTTTGTTGTGCAGCTCTTCTTGAGGTTTACACTGTTTTATAAAAAATCTGCACCAATCCATGGTTAATAAAGCTAATGCTTAGGCAAACTATAGAAAAGTTAAATCATTAATGTTTAAGAAAAAATGGGAATGCTCAAGTCAATGAGACCGTTTACCATTGTTAACAAGTCTGTGGATAACATAAGCATTTTGTGTTACTTTTTTTTTTCCTGGATTTTTAATTTCTGGATATTTAGCTGATGTGCTTTAAAAATAAGATAAAAAACAATCTGAAAGCAGAATATTAATTTGTTTAATTGGTTCTAAATTATTTTTGCTTATTATTGCTTTCATAAACCTGCTGGCTAAATGCATGCACGCTCTATAAATCCAGCCAGGAGAAAAACAGAACTAATATCGAGTAGAAACATATTAGCTTAAATTTTGACTCAGATCAATGTTTTACTATTAACTTCAGTTATGCAGGGACTTTCACCCACAAATTTTTAGATCTGATAAATATAGCAGAATGTCATTAAGATGTTTAAAATGAAAGATGTAACCTGTTTTGGTAATTTTATAGTATAAAATAAGTTAGCTTAGTTCTTAGGTTTTCAGTAGCATCACTCCATAACACTTTATTTTTGCAGTGTATCTTCCACTAATATAGATCGTAGTGGCAAGATTTTTCAAATATTTCATCTTTTTATAAAATTGTTATGAATGATATAAGATCTGAAAAAATATATACATATCAGATGTCAGAGTTTTGAAGGTAATACGTTTATGAAAAGACCATATGGAATGTATTTCTATTTTTCTTCTCGATTTTAAAGTTTCCATATCCAGACTTAAGAACATACCAGAAACTGGCATTGCCTGGATTAGTTAAAGCTGTTATTTTCTTAAGAGATGTGCTTTGACACAGACTTTGGGGAAAGTTCTGAAGCACAGTGGAGATCAGACCAGAGATCAGAGCAGAGATCTGTGTAATAAATGAATGTTATGGCCCATTCACTTTCAAAAGGCCATGAACATGTGCTGAAGCGGTATATCTAAAAACAGGATTTAGGCCTAAATTTCTGTTCAAAGGTAGAGCACTGGTGTAAGACACTTTGCATCCATTTCTTTTGTGAGTAGAGATGTGATAATGGGACCTCTGTGTGAGTCTTAGTACGGCATTTGGCATCCTAGAATGAGACAGATGGATCCACCCTGTCTAGTGATAGGAAGGTTATCACCTCAAAATTTAATGGGTAATAACATTTAGTTGAATAATATCTTCACTGGAAATTCAGATGTACCATAATTATCCCTCATTCTCTATAGAGCTTTTCCCATTGACATTTCTGTGTCCTTCACTGGATCTGATATTGGGCAAAAAGTTACCATCACGTTAATCATTGCTAATTCAAACTGCTAACAGGCAGTATCAGTACAGGTGAAACTTCAACAACTGTAAAGTAGGTGCTTTCTTGCCATTCCCTCTGGCAGCCTGTGAATCCACACAGAAATGTTAGGATGTCCTTAGGTCTAAATTCTTTTTTGTTTAAATAATGCCACGGCTAATAAATAGGAAATTATTCCTACAGATTAAGTAAAAACCAACACAAAACCCCAAGCCCAAAAATAAGGCCACGTTCTTTGAAAGGCACTATTTACCTTTAAATTAAATGACTTTATATGAGGTTGCACTATATATGTATGGAAAGGTCT
>NW_008824754.1:1312001-1329369 GCF_000699105.1 Pygoscelis adeliae | reverse complement strand
CTCGAGGATTTCTTGAGGCATTTTTCTTCTATTCTTGACAGCTGCAGCCTGCAAGCAAAGCTGCTTTTGACTTCTGTTTTATGTCTCTAAGTAGAGGTAGGATTGTTTGCTGAAAAGTCATTCTTTAGATGTTCAAAGAGGCTCCCTATCTTTTATATTTTCTGTTTAATAACAAGCAAATGACTTTTCCTCCTTCTTAATCTTACAGTTTGTAATGCAGTGATAAATACGACCAAAGGTTCTGTGTGTTCTGTGATCCTGAGGCCTCATAGCATGCCAGAGAATTACTGTTTTGACATCTAAATTATCATTTAATCTTTCCTGCCATTGTGTGTCAATGTAAATCTATTTCTTGCAGTTGCAAAAAGAAACTCTTGAAAATATGAAATGATTTTAAACTAATCCCACATTACCTTCTTAAGGCCTCAGACAGTTTGACACATTATATCTGAGAGATGCAGCGTGCCCTATTCATGTATAAATATAGGGGCTGCTCCACTTCATATTATTAAGACACAAAATGTTATCATTTTGAAGTAAAATAAAACTGCAACTGAATGTTCCAGAGGGTGTTTTAGAATTTAGGGCTGGCTACCCGGAAAGATGAGCCCTTAATTCTGACGTACTGTCTGCAGAGTCAGGTGTCTGCAAAAGATGGTAATAAGCCTCTGGCAACTCAACTTACTTTTTAAATGGTAATACATACACGGTTGTATTACTCTAAATTTCACCACCACTTTATTTTGTGTTTACTTAAAGATAATAAGGTAGATAATGATGGTGATTCCTTAACAAGAAAACAAGCAATTGCGAGTTCTGAGTCAAATTAAAATTGCAGCTAGGAATAAGTATAGGTGGATAGTTTCAAAATGATCACGTACTTGTTTTAGTGTTTTCTGGTTAAGAAGTAATGTGCTGTGCTTGTTATTTATAGAAGTTACCATATACCTATGCAAGTAGTTTCATGGTCTGGTGTTGAATACAGCACTGCATAGTATGACCAGTTAAAGAGTTATGAATGCTCCAAAAAGAATGAAATTCAATATAATACGGATAGTCTATAAAACTGTGAATGTCGTAAGTAAAACCAGTCAACCAGGATAATGCTAGCACTCGTGGTAGAGGGAAAGTTCATCTTGTCTGAGAGGTATGAGTCATGTCATACACTTGCAGAGAATTTGGTAGCAGAGTAAATGTTCATGAACTAGACCGTGTGCCTTTTTATTCTCTTTCTACTGGCTTCAAGTGCTTTCATTGTATCTTGCTTTTAAGTTACACTTTTGGTAGAAAAGCAACTAGACTGTCTGACTCGCTGCAAGCAGAACAATCTCATATGTATTTGTGGAAGCAAAGTCTGTTGTGCTCAAGCCCTTTAAAAAGAAGAAAAAAAAAAGATCTTCCTCCTTTTTTTTCCCCCAAAGCTATTCAAGTTTTGTCCCAGCTGTCAGTGTGATGCCTCTTCTTCAAAGCACAGAGATGGCTCAGCTGAAAGCACTGCTTCTAGTCAAGGGCAGGAAAAAGGTCTGTGCAGGGAGCAGTAGTTACAAGGCTGACAGCCCACATGGTACATTGTCAGCATAATATAATACCTAATGTATAGGTAAGGATTAGGGCAGAAAGGAAAGTGTGTGAGGAATGGGGAAAACGGGATCACTCAATTCACTACACTCAGTAAAATTCCCTCTTTTGGTGATTGGTTTGGATTTATTTTGCAGCTGCAGAACTGTGAATATGTTCACAAAGGCCTCTTCTCATCTTTAAAATCTGATTGCAAAGTCTGGGAGCCCTCTGTATGCTACCTAACTTAAGAAAGGGCTGTCTCTTTTGTGAACTAATTATTACTGATTTGAATTCATCCTGCAAGTTAGGCAATTAGACATGTAAAATTTTAAAACTCCCTACATATAGATAGATTCTTTAGTTCTTGCCAACCATCATCTCTCTTAAAACTTTGACCAAATTAATCCAGTGTTGCTAGAGTTGTTTTATAGCTGGAAAAAGCTAGGTAAAGCGAAATTAAATGTCTTGTTTAAGACTGCAAAGCAGGTCAAAGGGCAGAGCTAGGAATAAAGTCATTACCTTTGTCTTCCAGAAAGCCAGTTCTTCTCACCCAGTCCCAAGCTTAGATAGTTTATATATGTGTGGGTGTATGGAGTGTGACAAATAAGAGGCAGTGCTGTCTCAAAGACACAGTAGGCAGAGATTCTTGAGAGAATCTGGAAATTTTTTGCGTGCATTTGTTAAGTTTATGCACAATTGGAAGTGTTCTTGATGAGCTGATGAACTGCTATGATAGATTTGTCAGTGTTCTCTCTAAGAAGTGCACAGGTATCTGGGTAACTTCTTTGAGAATTTGGTGAATCAGTGCTTGTGATGTGTTTTTCAGTCAGAATAGATATAGACACATCACCTGGAAGGTAAAATCCTTCTGACTCCCTGTTGCTACTGTTCTTCTCTTGACATATCCCTTGAGTAACTTCACTGTGATTACAGGACTGTTTTGATGCTATTGTGTACTCCATGGCTAGCACTACATTTAGGGCTCTCTCCAGTGGTTGCAAGCTGTCTTCTCAACTCTACATGATTAAAGCCTCCTATTTACTTTAAAGCATGACCTACAAACAGGACACAACTAATAAAATCAGCTCCATTTCCTGCACTTAAATGCAATGTTGTAGCTCAGGATGTCAGTGTTCTTCAAATTACCATATATTAGAGAGACTGAAGCAAAATGTTTGTATTAAATCAGTTTTCTCAGTTAAAAAAAAAAAAGAAAACCCCAAATCACCACACAGACTCGCTGTCCCACGCATGCACGTACACATACGCATGCATGCACACATACACATGCACAGATAGGAACAGGAGGAACAGAAAAGGAAAATGCACTGATGATATTACTTGTGTGTGAATGGTTATAGTCACTATATCCACCTGAAACTATTGCTCTGTGAATTTTCTCATGCCCATCTGTCTGATCAGGATGAGTACCTCAATAGCAGAAAATCATCAATTTGATAGCTGAAGTTCAAGTCTTCTAATCAGTAAAGAATACAGCAAGCACTGTGTTAAAATGAACCCTGAAAGATATTCTTCTTTGAAAGGCAATTCTTTACTGTAGGCTCTGTAGGAAGGCTAGGCAGGGAAGGATCACACTATTCAAAGGAGCAGCTTAAATGCTCAGACTTTTGCTGTGGAAGGGGTGATGGGCCAAGTGAGAACCTAGGGGTCAGGGTTAGGTAGGAAGCTAACAAATGGAAATATCCTGGTGGGTGTCTCTCAAGGCTCGTGAAGGACAGAGGGAGGTGATTACAAAGAGGCAGATTAATTTACAAAGTGTAAATCATGCCTTGCCAACCTGGCAGCTTTCTGTGATGAGATGACTGGCTCTGTGGATGAGGGGAAATCAGTAGGTGTCATTTGCCTTGATTTTAGCAAGGCTTTCAGCACAAATTCTCAGTCCTGTAGCCAAATGAGAGAGAGAGTGAATGGACGGATGTACTAGGAGATGAGTGGGACGCTGGCTAGACCACCAGACCCAAAGGGTAGTGGTCAGCAATTCAAAGTCCAGTAACTGATGGCAAGTTACTTGTGGTGTGTCTACAGAGTTGATACTGGTGCTAATGCTATTTAACATCTTCATTAATAACCAGAATGATTAGATAGAGTGCACTGTCAGCAAGGTTTTAGGTAACACCAGACTGGGCAGAGCAGATGATACATTGGACAGTTGCCCTTCAGAGGCGTCTCAATAGGCAGGAGAAATGGGCTGAGAGGAACCTCACGAAGTTCAGTGACAACAGGCAGGAGTTCCTGCCCCTGGACAGAATAAAAGATGCAGCAGTCCCAGCCAGGCACGGTCCGGCTAGGTGGCAGCTTTGCACAGTGGAGAACGAGTTGCAGGTGAGTCAGCCATGTGCCCTTGCAATGGCGAAAGCTAATAGCAAACCGGGCTGCACTAATAACAGCCTAGGCAGCAGTTTGAGGGACATCTACTCATCACCTGTCTTTAAGTGTATTGAGCTAAATACTCATGTAAGTAAAAACTATGATTCTAAAAAGGAAATCCTTTGTTCAACCTTCAGTGATAATACAGTTAGAAATAATTCCATATGCCTAAAGCTAAAAATATTGTAATCAAATGGCCTTCAGCTTTTATTTATCACTCCAAAGTGTCCAGTGTTATAGGGCACAATAGGAATAAATGGGTATGGGTGTATATCTTTTCAGACGCTAAGCGTTTTAATATTGAACTGTACCTTACTATGATAACTGATACATGCCATGAAAGGTATACACACCAAATTGTATCCATTTCATTTTTGTTTTTTTATTCACAGGTTACACAGTTGTATAGAAATAATGGCATTAATCATCAGTAGCTGTTGTGCAGTAACATACAATTTCTCTGAGCACAGAAATATTTTACCATAACTACACCAAAATTAGAAAGAAACTGATATTCTCAAAGTATTTGAATTGCTGCGCTACTGTTACATTCTTAATTTGGGTTATGCTACTTAGGTTTTGAAATCCTGCAGTGAATATTTGACAATAGAAATATGATCAGTGTTTTCAATAGTGCCGTAATCATTCCTGCCATGCACAAAGAGGCCCTGCAGTCTCTACAAGTTTAAAGTACAGACAGTCATTCATTGGCTAACATACAATGTAGATAAATAGAGCTAATGAGCTACTGTGCTAAGCATTAGTATGTTCATTAGCCCAACACGATGCCTGAAGAGTCTTTGCTGACCAAGCAGGCGTTAGTCAGGCAGAGAAGGGATGCCCTCCATCACTTTTTGTACTACACTGACTACATGTTGATCCTTCTCCTCCTGAGTCCTTGAGCTAACAATGCCATCTCAGCAGTCCTGCCTCTGTCTGACATTTTACTTACGGTGCGCAGCTCTACTCTACACTTTCTCACAGCTCTGTAGTTTTCTCCAGAGTCTGAGCCAAGATTATGCAGCTGGGTCCAATTGGAGCTCGGCCTTGGGTCACCACCGCTGAACCCCAGCGTGGGCAGAGGAAGAGGTTAGGGCATTTCAGGTGTCTGGAAACTAGCCTGGATATGGGCTTCATCAGTAAGTTAAAGATCAGGTTGGGCAGATTTACAGATTCACAAATCTTTTTAAACTGGGTCTATATTTCAAACTGAACATCAGCTGAGTGCATATGAACAATGCAGAATACATAGCTTTGACATAAATATCATAGTATACGTGCATATACATATACTACATACCTGTATAGTAACGATAAGTAGTGTAAACATAAAATGTTGAGGTTTATCCTCTGTAAAGATCAGCTGATCATCTTGGATTTGCTCAAACACAAAAAGTGGACTTGTAAGGTAAGGGAAGCTGAAACCTTCACCCCCAAGGCCCCCTGATTGTAACTTGTAAGTAAGTACATCATGTTTCTTATAGTTCTACTAAAAAATGAATGACTAGTTATTATATATTCAGGATGTGACCCAAAGCCTAATGAAATTGAAAAGAAAGACCACAGTGAACGGTGATTTGGAGGCTGAGAATCTATTTCCTTCATCCTCAATTGATTGAACAGTACCCAAAGTTATGTACTGTTATACGATGTGAATTCAATGGGAAGCTAGGCTTTTAGACTTTTATTTTAATGTATCATTATAAGCATTTCAATATTAATGAATTTGCAATTTTTAAATTTCTTTTATCTTTGTTTTTTCCCTTTCAGGCAAGCCCTGCCCCTATAATTGTCAACACAGACACCTTGGACACAATCCCTTACGTAAGTATTAATTTTTTTAATAATATATAAATTTGTTTATTTTCCCACAGAAACTCTATTCAGTATTGCATAGAAGTTATAAACAAATCTTACAATTAATCATGTCTTTTACAGTTACATGGTTAATTCTTTTCTAGAAGAAGAAATCAGGAGTGATAATTGCACTCAGGTGAATTATAGCATATTATATACACATAATTTGTAGTTTAAACTTCAACACATAAACTGTAACTTACTAAAACTAGCCTTCTTTGAAAAAAACTGTGATTTCATTAAGCATTTCCTCCTTACCAGTAATATAAAGTATGAATATTTCCTTTTAGAGCACCATGCACCCTCCTAGATTATTAAGAATATATCTAGATGCACACTGTAATATTAAAATGGTGCAAACAGCTCTTCATTTGTCTGTCTATATTCCTTTTGTAGATGAAAGCTATTCTTGATAAATAACAGCACAAACTAGATGACCTCATATTTTCTTATTAGTCTCTTATTTTTATGACTTCTAGAAAAAACAATTTTACCCTAAAATAAATGCATGTTTTCATTAGAGCTAAAAAAAAATCTGCTTTTCTACGAGCATTTGATATCATTGTCATTTTAGACTGTAAAAGCAACTATGGTTGAAGATGAAGGACACAGAGAAAGACAAAGTTAATACATAATAAAGAGAGTAACAGGCTTAAATGATTGGAGGCAAGAAAAGCAAGTAGTACGAAGCTAGCCAGACAGTATCTAATCTTTCTCCTTGCATACTCTTAGTTATGTTTTTAAAGCTGCTAATTAATGCCTCTCATCTGTCGTGTTTTGTCCACATCTGTTTCTTATGATACCAACGCATAAGCCTAATTATTTATCCACCTACACCAATCATATTGCTGGGTTCTGTCTTTTAGAAGACTATTGATGAGGAAGTTTAATAGGGGTTGTCCTGGCCAACTTGTTTGGTTCTGACAATTCATAAAACTTAGAAATTATTGTGCAGGACCTGTAAAGATCACAGCCGAGAACAATTTAGAAGAATGACACTGCTGTAAAGCAGAAGAGAATTAAATCCCTTGTGGGGAATTTCAACCATTGGGAAGGGTGGAAAAGTTAAATAGAATTTCTCTGTTCATTTACGTTCAGCTTTCTTAAAAGGCTTCCTACCATTTCTAAGTCTCAGTTTTCCTTCCTAACATCAGAACCATCTGCTCTGGTCTCACTTTCAATAGGTCTGGCTTTTCTTCTGTTTTAATGAGACATTTTACACTTAGCATTCTCTAGGTCTACCAAAGGGACATTGTGAGCCCCAGTTCTCATTTCCAGCGCTGGACCTGTGCCCAGGATACTCTGCAGCTACCGTGTTAGAATTCCTAAATACAGATGCAATTACACCAGTGACAAGATGTTCAATCAATATGATTTATTCCCATAACACAGTCTATCAATAGTTATACACTTCTATACCACTTATATACTAGTGTTCCTTTCGCTTAAAAAAAAAAAAAGGACAAATGACCAAACACATTCAAAAGAAATATTGACAGTAGACTGAAAAGTGCCTGTGGGCTGTTTCAGTCTCCAACACATGATGTGAACTAGATAAATAAACAGAAGGTGCTTGTAAAAATAGACAATTCTGAATTAGTCACCTTGCTCTTACTCAGTGCATGGGAAGAGTTATGTCCCTTAGATATGGGACACAGCAGAGCTACCAAAGAGCTCTGTTTAGACTAGCCAATAAGGAATGCCAAGGTGAAGCATATCTGCTGAGCCCAGGCCAACATAGTGCCCCAGAGGATATGGGGTCTTTGCTTTACAAATAGGCATTTTTTTCTGATCAGGATTTGTATGCTTGAACATGCTCCAAAATGAGAAAGACAGACAAACATGTGGACAAATGACCTCTTCCTCCAACCTAATATTTGGGAGAGTGGGCTGGGAGACCTGTGTTTTCCTTCTTGCTCCCAGGACTAGTTCAGTTTAGTTTGGTTCGGTTTCATTTGTTAGTATTTCCTCTGCTAGGAGGGTGCTGTAGTCACTGGGCCAGATACATGTTTGCCTGTGTGTGCATCCCCTCCTGGCTTGGTGAACTTTTCAAAAGCAGGTTTACAGACAGTAAGTGATGGGTTGACTCTGCTGTGGGGCAGGGAGAAAATACAAGGAAGGCAAGAAGAGTTTTATATTGAGATAATGACAGTTTAGTAGGAAAAGCAAAAGCTGCACGTGCAGGCAAAGCAAAATAAGGAATTCATTTACTACTTCCCATCAGCAGGCAGATGTTTAGCCATTTCCTGGAAAGCAAGGCTTCAACATGTGTAGCAGTTACTTGGGAAGACAAATGCCATAACCCTGAATGTCCACCCTTCCTCCTCCTTTCCCTGAGCTTTATTGCTGAGCACGACTTGATATGGTATGCAACATCCCTTTGGTCAGCTGGGGTCAGCTGTCCTGGCTGGGTCCCCTCCCAACACTTTACCCAGCCCCTGCCAACTTGCTGTTGGGGGAGGAAGGGCAAAATGGGAAAGAGAGAGAGCCTTGATGCTGTGCAAGCTCTGTTCAGCAATAGCCAAAACACTGGTGTGTTACCAACATTGTTTCAGCCACAAATCAAAGCACAGCGTCATATGGGCTACTGTGAAGAAAATTAACTGCAGCCCAGCCAGACCCAGTACAGCCTATAATACCCTGTGGGGCCTATAACACAGCCTACACCACAGCTGGGTGTTAGTGGGGCTTTGTCTCTCTCTTAAATATTTGAAAAGGCGGAGGAAAATCTTCCAAAATTGGATGAGCTAAGTGTATGATAAAGCAGCCATCGTCATATCATCTATCTTACAGGAAATATAATTTAGCAGATATGCCCTGAAGTATTGTTTTCAGACAGGTCAGTTCAGAGAGATAACAGAAAGCTAGATTTAATTATTATTTTGAAATTTCAACATGAGTCAAGCACCTGCCTTTTCAGCACTGTCAGGACTTCCAGACATGCCTGGAGGAAGACTGTAAATGCCTAGGGACATCTCTGGTGAATGTTTAAGTATTCTTAGAGTTAGCTAGCTGGTTATTTAAGCTTCTGAAAGGTATCATTCTTTTTTAGTTACCACGAAAACCCATCTAACGCTATAGGGACAAATTATTTTATAGATCAGAGAAGCCAAGTTCCATTATGGTATTTTCTGTCCAAAGCTGCAAGCAGCCATGATGTAAGTGGGCACAGAGTAGCCGATCCTCTCTCATAACTGTAGCATGCCTAAAACACCCAGCAGTGCTGATCTTTGGGGCTAGACTCATCTTAGATCCCTGCTATTCAGCTCCTGTTGTCAAGCCTCAAAGCATATTTGGAGTCCAGGAAGCCTCTTATGGGAGGAACAGGAAGAAATTTTTAGATCTTACCAAAAGGACCATGTTTCCTATGATCACATTCTTTTTCTCATATCCTGTTTTTCTCTAGTCTTAGATGCTTGTCCTTTAATTCTTTCATTTGAATGTGCATTCCACAAATCTGAGTACCATTTGTCAATTCACTTGTTAAACAAAATTAAAAGGCAAGTGGGTATATATACAAGTGATACACGTCATGAAAATTTTTGACATTAATTAGTTTTTGATTTCTGACTGTTGGGGTTTTTTAAGATGCTTTTCATGAAAACTGGTTAATGCTATCCACTCATGTTTTTGCAAAAAAGATGCTGCTTCAAAAAAAATAAAACAATATATATTTTTTACTTACATTAAAATCTAATTTTTCTTAAATAACTATAATTTTCATTGTATTTACTATAACAAAGTTAAGTAACCAATTTTATGCCGTGTAGAAATTATTTTCAAATTTTAAACACTGGAATAAGCATAAATTTGCGAATTTTGGTGAATCAAGATGGTCTTGATTACTTTTCTCTGACATTAGCCACAACTGATAGCCTGATAGATCCCTAAATAAGGTCAGTCTATTTTCAGTGTTGTTACATACCAGATGGAGACTTCTCATGATTTCATTTAGCTGTTGGCTCAGCAGCGCGAGAAACCTGTCTCATTGTTTTGTTTTAAGCAATGTACCTTCAATGCATTTCCACTTCAGTAACAGCTCTGCTCATCCTCTCTGCCATCTTCCTTCAAAAATTCCTGACTGTTTTCAGAGGGGGGGGCTCACAGCAACGATTAGCATTCACAAAGCATTTTCAAACCTAATGTTTCCACTGGTCCACCAGAGAGAAATTTCCTTTTTACAGTTGGTATACAACTGGTAAACTGCGTGATTTGTCTCATTAACATTCTAATGATTTAAATTCATGTAATTAAACCTTTTGATACTGTTGACATTTTTCAAACCTTTCAACTCAATAGTTTAGGGAAAAAAAAAATCATCCTGTGAGGGACTGTTTTTCATCAGTATGCTTTTCTTAAATGAGATAAAAGAAAAGGCCTTATTCTATCATACTGTATGTTATTCCTTATAATTTGGGCCTGCAGCTAATAACAGAAGAAACAGTTAATTAGCTTTGTTTCTAGGTTCAGAGGCTTGAAAACTTTGGCTTGCCAAGCTTTGGACGTGGGAATAAATTTGATAGGAAGCTTCAATGGTACAAAACCAATTATTCTCTGGCATTTTAAGCACAATTAAACATTTGTGGGAGTTTGTTTGTTCTCTATTCTTTGGCTGTAAATTTTAGATCTTTTTGTATAATGCGAAGCATTATTTTAATAACATATGAATCATCTCAGTTTCTCTGTTGCACAGAATAAGCCTTATTTATTTCTTTTTTAGTTTCCAAAACACAGCTCCTGCACAGGGAAGTGTGGGGACCATGATGATGCCAAAATGGGGAGGTTAGGAAACTTTTCAGCTTTCTTCTCTGTCATCCCAGTCAGCCAGCGCAACCTGGATTTAGCACATTAGAAGGAGGTACATAAAGGCATAAACAAAGGCTGCAAAGAAAAAGAAATTCTTCCTATTCTGACTGTAAAAAGAATGGGGAAAATTTGCAAATTTCTGAGAGACAGTCAGTGCTCCAAAGGCTTTCATTGGGTAATATGAATGTAGGCACAGCCTAGACCTAAATAAGTAAATTGGAGGAGGGAGGTGGCATTATATAGTTCTACAATAAAACATAAGTCATGTGGCATTACATAATTAATATTAAATTTCATATATAACTATGACTGATGAGCAAATTTTTTAAGAGAATGGTAATAGAGGAGTAAAGAGAAATTCTTGTCTACAAGGATACAATCTGTATTTTCACAAAAGTAGGGAGCTCTTGGATTTGGGATTTTTTTATTAATGAGTGTATTAAAATATATAAAAAATCAACATATAAGTATATATTTTCCCATTGACTTCTCTTTAGTATAAATTTGTTGCTTCTTTCTTAATTAGTTTGATCGTAGTCTTGAAAGTCAGATTGCACATCTTATTATCTCGAATGACTTTTATGTTTTCCAGATTGTTAAACACCAGTTTTGTTTTGTTCGTTGTTTATACTCATCTTTCAGTCTGTCAGTTAATGTGGATTACAATGGAAAAGCTAAATCTGGTAGAGCTCTGTGCTAGTTTTTAAAAGCCTCATTGTCTTGCCTTCTCTGTTTTGGCCCTTGAATTGTATCACAACAATGTTGTTTGCCCTGGCAAATGCTGCTGTGTTCCGCATGTCATCCTTTCTGCAGTGGGATAAGAGATTTTTCTTTTATAATAGCAGTATTGACATGATTGATTTAAATCCTGTTTATAAAATACTTTGAGATCATTAGCGAAAAAGGTACTACATAACACAAGACTAATGAACTAGCATAAAACAATTCCCCTTCAACACGCAAACATAAAAATATCTTCATCCTGCTATCTGATGACTTAATTGGATTTTAGTATGATGGATAGCAGAAAAATATGTTGCTGCTGTCCGAAACCCAAAGCAAAAGTACCGAATTAATCTTATGAATCTAGTTTATTTTGCCTCTATATCATATCCATTGCTTTTCTACCTGAAAATCAATATATTTCAAACCTTTTCTTTTAAAATATCCTGTTTTAGAAAGGAACATCTTTACAAAAGGGGCCAAAGTGATTTTGGAGTAAAAAGTCATTGTTTTTACTGGGTTGTCCTTTTAAATTCTGGATGCAATTTTGAATATTTAAGCCTCATCAAAGACATAATTTTTAACTAGAGGGAAAAAAACTCTTTAAAGTAAAATAACTTCAAGATTTGGGGGGATTTCTTTTCTTCTCCTCAGGAATGAGAACTACTTTGCATATTTGAGTGCTACATATCATCTTACATAAAAAATCAGAAGAAAAGCTTCACTATGTCTGGATGTAGGTAGAAATATCAACATCCTGTCAATCTATCAAGTAAAAGCATCCCCTGGTCACATATCTAATTACTCCTTCACACTTTCATTCTGCTAAATATAATACTTTTCAATTACCTGTGAATAACCCTAGCCTTTAGATTCAATCAAGAAGTTCTTTCTGTAGACATTTGATTGAAACATTGCCATTAGCGGACTGGGAGAGAGGAGCTTATTGAACTGTAAAGAGAGCACATCATACACTTGTCCGTGTCCCTTTGCTTCAGGTGGACGCAGCACAGAAAAAGTGTAATGCCTCATACTTTTTGGATTTGGACTATTTAGAGTGCATGTACTTTTAGCATTTTAGTCCACATCATGGGTGTGCTTGAGAAGCAAATTCCCTGCATTTACCAGTCTTTAGTTCGCACGCTGGAGCTTATGAAGCAGACTTTCCGACAAAAAATGAAACTCGATGACAGGCTTCTGGATACCCTCTGCCCACTAGCAGGCAGTCGGTTCTTTGGGTGACACTGAATAAACCCCCTGAAAGAGGCCCCGCGCTTTGCTTTTGCGAAGTCTGTTCCTGTTGGGCTGCTCTTCTTATCCTCGTAGCCTCTACTGTGGGGATGCCAGCAAGGCACTGTTCTATCAGTTATTTATATCACTTTGACAAAAATCATATACACTTTTGTGGGTGTGGGGATGTGTGTACATACCCCTCCTCTACGCCCAGCTATATTTCATTTTTAATTTGTCCAAAATAATTTGTCCATGAGGTTGGTACGTGCTGCAGAATGCAGAGTGTCTGTTAGAGTTGTTTGAAGCACTTGGAGATTTGAGTCAGCCTAGAATTGCACGGCCTGAACTGACCTAAATTAAATGTAGTTTGAATTTGTTTTTGTCTTGCTCTCCCTGGCCTTGAATTAGCTTTCGCTTTTGTGTCATTTTTGATATATTACACTACAGACCCACAGTTAACGTTACTGGATTTTGTAGCAGTAAGCTAAAATCAGTAAGATCTGTGGGTTTGCAAGGATCCAGTGGTTAACATAACCTCTTGAAAATACGCTTTTATAGCACAATCCATGGTCTTAAGCCATCAAACCCATTGCCTTCCATAAATGTTTCTGTTCATTTTAGGTGGGGTTTTTTTTTGCATAAAAGGTTTAATTGGGATATATATTTAAGAAGTTAATAAAGCTCTTCAAGTACACAAGACTATTTTTCCATAGCGATAGCTTTATTCTGAATTACTTTGTCATGAAGTCACAGTTCTGAACTGAATTGGGAAATAAAGAGTACAAGGGAATAATTACTTATCTATAGACTTAATTTCTTTGTGATTTGAGACAATGGTGCTTGTAGGTAGATTTCACTGTATTAGAAAGGTGTAGAACTTAACTGAAAGCTGTTTTCAAAAGTGAAAGAAGAGTTAGCACAGATGTCATTATCTTAATTGTTTTAATTATACAAAAGGAAGAAAGAGCTTTCTCATTCCATAAGACTTCATTTTGGAGGACTTCAGACACTAGTTAGGCAAAATTTAGAGTGCTGTTGTCAGAGACAGACGTATTCCTTTGACCCTGGATAACCTAAGAAGTAAAGAGAAAGTAACAGCTCAGTACTGAAGAGAAAACTAGTTTTGATGAAAAGTGGAAAATAAAAATGTTGGTTTCATGCCTTATTGGAAATGGAAGGGCTTAATTTCTGTGACGCTTTAGTCCTTTAATATAAGATATATCTGAAATTTATTTTACGAGAACCCTTCTTTGTAATTTTAAGGATATTTATTTTTTATGTCTAGAATTGATTGATGTTTTGCTTTGCAAACTACCTCTTAAAGTTCAGCCAAGGCAAGGTGGTTGTTATCCTGGCAGTACGTAATGCAACATTAGTAATAACATTGGATAGAAAAGATTTCCTTCCCTTACAGTCTTTTATGTATTGTTCTTAACATTATCCACTGCAGTTTTTATAGGAGGGGTTTTTCACATTATTTATGCTAACTTTTTAAAATTTTAGAATAGCTGTACTGTGTCCTTACTCTTTTCCTATAGCAATATAAATAAATCTGAATGAACACCATTTTGCTTTAATAAAAATGCAAAATTAACCATTTAAATTCTCTCTCATTTCCCCCCATTGTTAGCCAGGGATTAGCTGATCTGTGCTGTAAAACTAACACACCTTCAGCGCAGTTTCAGGAAACGGTCTGAAGCAAAGTCCCTACTGTTGCAAGTTGTGAGTGTTGAATGTTTTGGAATGTGACTCATTTCTAATCCATATTTTACATAATAATAATCCATGCTACTTTTAATATAGTGATTTGGTGAATCAGCCTCAATGGTAAATTATATTTTTAATCAGTGTTTAGATGACCTAGCTTTCTGCATATAGTAGCAAACCCAAATATACCACAGATAATATCTGTTTTCCTGATCCTAAAAATCCCAGCTCTTATAATTTTCTATAGAAGATTGACTTAGTTTGAGGGTAATAGAAAGTAAAGATGCACACATGAGATAAATTTCCACTTTGTGGAGATTATTAATAAAAAGGAATTACAACTGAAGTGAATTTTTTTGTATCTTAACATATTCAATCAGCTGTCGAGTGATTTGTGCATGTAAATTGTTCTGCATGAAGATGGCAACAGTTTAAATCTTTGGATTCTTCTTAGTCATAAGTTATTTGTGCTGAATATGTGCTGTTTTCTGTTAGCTAGGCAGAAAACTTCACTTTATTGGATTTTGGCAAGTGTGATTGTTTCATTCTTTACACAGCTTAACTGGGCAGTAGTGTGGTCATAACAAAATTAATCTTGTATAATGTCCAAATTCAGGACTTAGACTTTGCAAAGGTGATGGAAAGGTGAGCATAGCACACTGGCTTTATCTTGAAACTATTGAGCAATAATAATTTTTCAAATAATGCGCAGCATACAAGGTTGATTAATCACTCTGATCTCACCATCACCTTTCTCCTTAGTAGAAGCAGATTGCTGTTATCTTAATAGTGGTCTTTCTTACTCTATAAATTGTAAAAGTCCCCAACTGTTCATATGACCTCCTGTTATTCCTCCAGAGGAGGACAAATGTAATTTGCAGCTGGTGCTTTGAATACTGTTTCATTTCTTTTTAGAGGCATTGTGTATTACTTTGAAGTTTGTTTATAAAATAAGTCAGAGAAGTGCTCCTTTTTCGTTCTCCAGGCATTTGATTTTCATGTAGGACACAAATATATTCTAGTTTATGGAACATTTCTTCATATACCTTGACATTGTTGAAAGATGTCCATCTTTCTTTCGAAATAGGGACCAATTTCCAGGAGCCATTCTCATGACTTAAGGAGTCTGATCTCATCAATAAGACAGGTTGGTCTTCAGTCAGGACTGGGCACCCCCGTTTCAATTACACGTCTCATTGAAGCTTATATCAGACCTATTGGAGGAAAATAAATGATACTTGACTTTCTACCCAATTCTTGAATTCCACATATTTTTGATATTTGGCTGTACCTAAAACCTAGTTAATTTATATTTTGTAAGCATTCCCCTGCTTTACTAAAGTTAAAGCTTTAACACTGTATATAGTTTGCCATCATATATACTTTGAGCACAGTTTCTTACTTCCAGGTCTCTTTCTAGCTGTTGTTCTTTCCCTGACAATTCTTAGTGAAGAATAACTCAAAAAGATTATGAGAATAACTTTCCCTGTCACATTTTTAATCTTTCTGCTTTAGTGAAAATAGGAGGTACATAGCAATGAACACGACCCCGCAAAGTTAAGCAATTTTTTTCTCAGTTTAGCCTTGCATTGTGTTGTAGTCTGTGATAGCAAAACTTACTATATCTGCAATGCGTGTTCATGAATTATTACGTGACGTTAGGGGGTTGCTGAGTTTGGTAGCCTGATAGAGGCGAGGCTGCTGCAACTCCATGTCGCAATGTCCAACCAGTGGCGAGGCTGAGCATGTATTCCCAGTAAGCACACATGAACAGGACACGTATACACATACACACATGGCTGAACAGAACAACACAGACGCAATCAGCACTCACACAAACAAAAGCAGCACCAACGTTGTTCCCCCACGGTATGTATATATACATATGTACAGTGTGAAACCTGCCAGTAGCTGGATTTAAACACTCGGTCAACTCAGTAGAGCTGGCCCCAGATCCTTGTTGTCCCAGATGCTGGCACCTGGGTGTGCAAGCCCTTGAGGCTGCAAGCCCTCTCCAGCTGCTGGTACAGATCCCTTTGCACACACCAACGCGCACACACACAATGGATCTCTCCAATAACTGAGCTTAGACACACGGTCCATCCAGTAGCTGGCCCTGGATCCTTGCTCTTCCCCCTGCACAGTAACGCACACTGGTGTCTCAGTCAACCCTCGGATCCTAAAGTCTCTTGGGCAGTTGTCATGGACCCCTTGTCCCTCCGGTAGCCAACTCCTCCAGTTGTCCCACTCCCAGTTACACACACGCCCCTGGCTTCTGACTGCTTCACCTACTCACCAGCTAGCCCAGCTTGATGTTTGCTGGCAATCATCGACTGCCATACACACCCGCACGCACTCCAGCTGCTGGTGCCACAGACCGCCATACCCATACACACACACACAGAGAATAGAGCACCCCTCACCCAAGAAAATGCGTAGAAATGGAGTTTAATAGAAGACATGACAGACAATGCTCAGCAGGCACAGGGCACGGACAGGGAAGTGCACTGACCAGCCTTGTTTACATGTGACTGGCCCCTTTTATCTCTTTATCCCTCCGTTTTCCCATTCTTGTTCCTCTCCAAATCACCTTTATCCCTCCTTTTTCCAGACCTTCAGTTCCCCCCCTAAAAATCTCGTAAGTCTTGTTACAATGCCAAGATGCTTGTTCCCTGCATCCCCCAATGTGTCCCACCCCCATAGGCAGTGATACGCTCCCCAGTCTGTGAGGTGCTCTCCAGCTGACCCATGGTGCTGGGTGTCACCCTTAGCCCATGGGGATGAGGCTTCCCTGGGAGGGGATGGGTGTCTGACGGGGTTACAGGGGTTTCGCCACCTGCCCTTGTGCCTCTGTGCTCTTGTGTGTGTGTTCACCTTTGATGGGCTGATGGCTCCTGTGATGAGCCTGCGAGCAGCCAGGCAGGGTGTTATTTGGGCTCCCCCACCTGCCGCTGACTCTCTGTGTTCCCTTCTGGGGGTGCAGATGAGCTTTTATCACATATCCTAACACAACATATTCCAAGTATGGGATGAGGCAGCAAAAAATGTAATCCTGAAAAATAACACGTCTATGGAGCAGACATTTTAGAGCACG
>NW_008824754.1:1258959-1311980 GCF_000699105.1 Pygoscelis adeliae | reverse complement strand
GAATGCCTGTTTAGTGGCCTTGTGGATATTAGAGCATTTGATGTGCAGGAGATATATTATACACAAATCTACCTACGATGATCACTGACCACTAACTTTATTACATATTGGTGAGATAGGAACCAGAATATTTTCCAAATCTCTGTTGCCATATAGTTTACAGTTCAGATGTGGAAATCCTAGGTTTCATTATGTCAGGAAACATGTGGAGAACATACTAAAGATACTTCATATAATTGGTAAATTATGCTCTACTTCTGAATAGGGTTGATGCAATACTTGATATTTTAAAGTGGTATTGCCTAACATTAAATATTTTCAAAGTATTTCTGCATTGCAGTTGTGCATTTTAGTGTATTAAAAATATTCTTAGAATATTTTTTCTGCCACAGGTTTTTTCCCAACACTGCTTTCGTAATCTGAGGGGGTTTATTGTGCAGTACAAGCTTTTTGTGCTTGTTTTAAAAAGCATTATGTGTCAGCATTTTTCTCAAGCTTTCTTTTGGCTTTTTCCTTAGTACTTCAGTAAAGCATCTCTGCTGTTGTATGCAGTAGTTAATAGATAACCTTGAAAGCATAATCTTTTTTTTTTTTTAGAATACTGAGGTAATGCATAGAAATTATTTCAGAAGTAACATTTCAAGATTTCATCTTTGTATCAGAAATGAAACTGAAGGTGGATGAAAGTGATTTTTCCCTCTCTCCTTAGATTTAAGTTGAAGAAATTTTTATGAAAAACTGAAATTTCTCTCAAACTGATGCAAACCAGTTTTTCCCACCAAGAAAGCTGAGAAGCATTTGGAACAATTTGCTGAATTTTGGCTAGGCTTAGATTGTGACTGGTGATCAGTTGTGCTGTATTAGCTGCTTCTCAGGGTTTGCACTGTCAATCCCTGTGAGCAAGAGTTACATCAATTTTCTTTCCCTGAGCTTGTGAGGAGGAGCAGAAAACCACTTTGATTTTGTCTCAGCCATTCAGATTCTCTTTTTTTTTTTTTCTGCTGCAAAATTAATTGGGCATGAGGGAGCTGTTCTGCTATGCTTTTAGATGTAGAGTGCAAAGGACTATGGCTCCCTGCCCATACATACACGAAAAAGTCTTTCAAGATTTTAAGAGAAATAGTGAACCTGTCTGCTGGTATAAAAATATTTGTAAAGTAAGTCATTCACGCGTAAAAAGCTTCTCCTGTGGAATATATGAATGTTTCTTTATAAATGTACATGTACTTTATTTATGTGAATATTCCTTATTTCTCATCTTTATTATTTGTGCAAGTATTTTCTTTACCTTTTCAGGTCTGCTCCCTCCTGCAGGTGTAAGCACATCCACAGATGAATAAATGTGACATCAGTTAGATTAGTACAAGCCCAGTGACACCAATGGGATTGCACCAGTGTTACTGAGCGTACAGTTTAGCCTTCAGTACTTGTTCTAGAGTTAACACACGAGAAGAAAAGAATTCATTGTGGATTGTTCATAGGCAATGGAGTGAGAGAGCAGGGAAGGCAGTATTAAGTCTCAAAGGTAAACAAAGGTACTGGGAGACAATTTTAGGCATAAAAATATGAGTCAGAGTACGTTGTCATTTAACAAATTGCAAGGGATTAGATTATGTTGGTTGTATGTTTATTTGAGGAAATGGAGCATGCCCATTATGTATATTATATATATTTAGTTATATGATTGCTACATAAACATGTCATGGATATCAAAGAATGTAGTAAATTATTGCTGTTCTTTCCTTGCCTTAAATTTTGCCAGTTAGTATTCTATTGATTTCTCCCTAAAATGGAGAGAAAATTTTATCTGAAGTGCTTAAATGAATCAAACAGCCCACAGTTTATGTATTCATTTCTGCCTTTTAAACACTTTAACTACAGTTACCAACCTTTTAAATAAAATTATGCAAATTACAGTATTAAACATTATTAAAATAACCTTGTAAGTCCCAAGTTACAAGTACTTCATAATCTTTGTTGATGAAATAAGGTCAATCAAGCAACAGCAATTTTCCTTTTTTATGTATCATCTTGTGCATAGAATGAAATATCACACAGGAAAATCATTTCTAGAAATGTATGAACTGTTCAGACTGTTGAAAACTTTGATGGGTTTTCTTCTAAAACTGAAATGGACCAGAGATATAGGAACCTGACAAACTGAGAGTTTATGATAACTCATATGTTAGGATGTCAGCAACGGCAGAAGCACAGAAGAAAATGAAAGGCAGAGTGACTGCAAACTTCTGAAGCCATATAGCAAATGACATGAATTGCACGAGAAAGAATGTAATTTTGTGGAAAGAAATGACTGTATCCAGTTCTCTGGAATGCACTGTTTCAAATTCCTGCACTGATGTATATTATAAATTTAAGATAAAGAAATGTAAAGAATTTAATGAAATTATTTTTTTAGGATGCACATCCTAAAAGTCTAAAGTGTCTCTATATAGTCAGTGGGCAGACACGGGTTCCTCAAATGGGAATTCCGTCTGAAGACTAAGGCACATGGCATAAATTGCCTCCTCTTGATTCCTCTCTCCAGTGCCTGTAAAAAAAAGCCTAGATGACTGCTTAACTTAGATTTCTACCTATTAGATTGCTAACATGATGGCATATGAATTTCTCTTAAAGAGAGAAGGTTGAGTACAAAAGCTGAAATTTGCTTTCTTCTTTTGTTGATACTAATTTTGTACAACTTGGAAGTACTAGCCGAAACGGAATTCACGCATGGATGTAATTTCATTTCCATTTATGTGAACCCCATTTGAAATTATGATGTCTGCTTTGATCTCCTCCATGGATTATGCTTATGAAACTGGGAGTTCTGCGATGGGCCTGCATTAGGTGTACTGAGTGCTTACACTTACAAGCATATAGGCACTTTTCTTGTGGTGTATATGGCCAACCTCAGAATATGGACAAAACGAAGAGAAGATGAAGGAAAATTTGATGGCTCACATTGTAAAAGACAGAGTATTATCATATACCACGTAAGCTAAATAAAATAACAAGAATATTTAGGAGGAGGGTATCAAGATATATGTTTTTCGGACTGTAGAAAGTGCCAGATCTATGGAGACAAAACAGCTAAAAAAATTCTAGATCTTTGCTGAATATGGGAAAGGATTGTGAGGAGTGAGAGCAGCAAATAGGGGAAACCAGAAGAGAATCTCTCATTTAGATGAGATTTTGAAACTATGGTTAAGCAGGTGAAGCATATTAATGAAAGAAATCAAGGTACATGGAGTGTATGAGTGACTTAATAGGAGTTGTGGGAGAAGATTGTGTTAAAAGTTTAGTTGGAAAAGATGAGAAGGTGGAAAGAAGGTGGAAAATCATGAATAATCCTTTGGATGAAGTGGGATTAGATAAAGTGTGTTCAATTCGGTATGTATGTGTGTGCATCTGTATGTGAGAGAAAAAGAAAAGAACAGATTTGGAGGTAGTATGAAGGAAGAAACAAGTAAAAAACATGAGAAGAATGAAAATCAGAGGAAGCAGTGGAGGCTGAGGTGGAGACATGAGAAGTTGTGACTAGTGCTAGGAGATGGTGATACACAAGCGATACAGAAAACATGATTTTGTTCTGAACAAGATTTGACAAATGATAGGGTAAAATGAAATTAGCAATTTGGGAATCAACCAAAGAGTGATAACGGTTACTTGCTAAATGGGTATTTTCTCCAAGAGAATGAAAACAAGAAAACCAAGAGCAACATTGAGGGAGGAAGGAGAGGAAAGGATGAGTATGGTACTCAAACAGTGAAGAAGGCGGCTGACTAAAAATCAAGACCTGAGAAGGGTATAGGAGACATCTAAGAAGAAAAGAATGAGCAAAAAAAGCATCCTTTGAGCAGGTTACAAGTTGATCATGACTGTGCTGCAGATCTTTACAGGTGTTGACCAAGAGCTGGCTTTGGCTTCTTGGAGCTCTGCTAATTGTGTGTGGAGGGTGATATCTTCCCTAAAGGATGTACAATGACTGGTGGTCAAGGGCTCTGTAGGCATCTGTGGAAGGATCCACAAATCAGTTGCACATATACTGTAAGACCTATTCCTGATAAAGTATAAATTTCTTTCAAAACCATATAGTCTTTCACTCTTCATTCTTCACACCAGAACAGTCGTATTATGACAAGAAAGTTTTAGGTTATGGTAAATTTTCATTCAAAGAGCTTAACATACTGTCCTTGTTTCCTAAAGGAAATATGGGTGAAAAGAAGGAAGTGGGCTTAGTTATGCACTGTGATTAAAAATACATGTGGGGTATTTTGTATAAAAATCCCATAAAATGCACTTGCTCACTTAGATAAAGAACATTAACATGAAAAACTTTCTGGCAGCCTCTTTAGGACAATTTGGAAACCCAAAATCGCCATCTTTGTAATCAGAGAACACAGGAGGCTGTTTTCTGTATGTTTATATGCAGTGTGAAAGGAAACTTTTAATGCTTTTAGAAAACAATATCTAAAGTACATCATCAGGTTTCTTGAAACAATAAGGAAGCTTTTACAATTAATGAAGAAATAACCTAAATCTGGAGGTGGCAAAGGGCTAAATAAAGATTGCTCTTTGGTCTTGCTGATAAAACAGAAATCATGAAAGGCTATTTAAATCCTATACTTGTTAAATTACCCAAATGGCTTTGATGTTTCTGAAATGTAAGATGCACTGTCTTAATTATGCAGCAAATTGGAAATTTTTAAAGGACAAATATGCCCTAAGGTTACTTGTACAACAAGAATTTGGCAAGCCTGTATTCCAGTGAGGCTTGGGTGGTTAGGCAACTGGTCAAACCATACAGCCAAAAGAATCACATTTGCATATTGAGTGAAAATCAGTGGCAGGGTAGTTATCTTCCTATGCATATGATAATAAAAGTAGAAGAAGCAGTCTTCTTTCTTGAAGACAGCTGAAAAACAATATCCAATTGAATATAATTAAAAGTGGTTTTGTTTGTAATAAAAGTCTACAGATGTTGTAATTTTTAGGCAAAACAGTCTTCTTGAAAATAAAACTAAACATAACAAACAGCTCTAATGACATCAATTTTATTAGAAAGAATAGCTGCAGTGGTCTCAAAGTATTACAGTTGTATAAATTGTCAGTGTTTTGATGCTGTTGCCACTATCGTAATACAGTTGTTATCA
This sequence comes from Pygoscelis adeliae, assembly GCF_000699105.1. Classification (NCBI taxonomy): domain Eukaryota; kingdom Metazoa; phylum Chordata; class Aves; order Sphenisciformes; family Spheniscidae; genus Pygoscelis; species Pygoscelis adeliae. The sequence continues at coordinate 1,306,827 of NW_008824754.1, read as the reverse complement.
TTAAATTCATATGATGACCTCTTTATCTTATTGAGTGGTGGATGCAGTGGTAGATGTGTAGAAGACTAGCAAGAAAGAATTAGGCAACACTTATTTGTTTGAGTGTAAGCAGGTCTATCGCATCAAATAATTGCAGAAGTATAAAAAGAGCATCGAATTATTATTATTATGAGAAAAAAACTTCTCTATAAAAGTCTTAACAAAGTGACAGAATACGTGAAAATTAAAAACCCAACAGAATGTATTCTCAAAGATTTTGGGAATCTATCATAATCTGTAGAACTGATTTTCATTAAAGGACTACTTCAGCTGCTTATGTCATCCTTAAACTGCACTAAACAAGAGGAACTTCCTGGAAAGTCAGAATAAAATTCTTCACATAAAGCAACAAACAAACCTGAGTTTGTCAGGTCCTTATTTTGGTGTTCTGTGTGCTGGCTTTATTTCAGGTTGTTCACAAAATAGTATATAAAAAGTTCTTTTTACCTCTTCCTTATTTCTCATTCTGCTGAAAGAAAGTGTCATCTGAAGATGACTAGTGCTTTCTTCTTAGTGAACTCTAGTAGTGATTAGAGCTTCACCAGGAAATCTCTCTTGAATGCTGGAATCTAGATAGTTACCATATATTAAATCTCTTTCCTAAGGAGGTTTTCTTGTCAAAAGTTTGGCAGAGTCCTCCAGTATAACAGGTACAGCTGTAAATGAAAGGCAACTGTTACCTTGCTTTTGCAAGCAATTGCTTTAAACGTTGGGGATTGAGTTATGGTAACTTATTCTACAGGGGCTGTAAGTTTGTCACACTCTGGATCATGAACATATGTAAGGTCAGGAGACTGAGAAGCCTCCCTGAATCAGAATTGTATGTTGCTGGTGCTGTTCCTGAACAACAGGGCATCACAGGCCCTCAGTTACCTAAAGGTTTCTTGCAGACCTGTTCCTTATGTAGCACTTATGTATTTTGTCCTGGTCAACAGTATCTTTTTTGTTCTGCTGGAAATAAAGCATGTTACTGAATGAGACACATTTTGATTCCAGACTCTGTGCCTCGAAGAAGGGACGCGGTTGATTGCATCCTCTCATGGACCTCACCTTGTGCACTTCTTCCCCACTTCTGCCAGAGTCCTCTGGGCCTGTTACTCACAGGTCTCGTTGAGCACTCTTTCTCTGAAGAAGGGACACCGGTGTCCCAAATCAGAGAGGGAAGCCAACAGCAATGCATCTTGGCTTTGAGCTTTTGGAGAAGGCGAGAGACTGAATTGTTCCTTGTGGACATCTTAACCGGTTGGGCTTGTGGGAGCAGGTGCTGGATATCACGCTGTGCATGTGCTGCCAGTTACAGGTGCAGACAAGCCCAAAAAAGCAGTCAGAAAAGCTGCTAAACCAGAGATCTGGCCTTTCACTGGTTTATAATTCTGAAAGACATACTGCATCCCTTAAGCAGAACAACTTTGTTACCAGTCTAGAGTGAGGAATAATGCAGAGAAAACCGATTTAAGGCAAGTGCTCACCAAGCTTTAAACATCTTTTTTAGGCTCTGTTTGTACTCAGTGAAAGGAAACCTCAGGGGCACAATTCATCTAACCTATCTGAGATTTCTAGTGTAGGATGAAATTAATTAAGACCTAGAAGTGCCTGCTCCTTTTCACTGAGCTACATGACTACCTCACATTTCATCATTATAAATATAAAAATTTAGTTGGGATTAAAGATATCTGTTGTCAACCTTGCACACCTGAATAATGCGAAAGAATATTCCCAAATGGACACATAAATGCTGATGATTTCTTTGGCTGTGTAGGACAAGAGAAAACCATATGAAAAGGTTTGGACTTTTTCATAGCTGTTTAAAATCATAGAGGCCTTAGTAAATTTTGCTGTGTGTTCTTGCTGCAATCTGATATAAAAGCAGAATTCAGAAAACTCATGTAAAGAGAGATATAGGAACAGGTTTCCACTGCTTGAAAGAAATGGAAGTTGCAGGTTCAGACAGTCTGTTTAGGTGCTTTGTCAGGCCAGAGACTGTCAAGTTAAAATGGACAAAAACAGAGGGTATGTCCGTATGCTACTAAATGAGAGGACCGACAAGCCAGTTCCAGCACTGGAGCCATGATTCTCCTCCTGCTTAACTGTTGGCTCACTCCTTGGCTCTTTGTTTCCAGCAGGCTCCAGACAGAAACAGCCTTAAGCACTGAGACTTGGCTGAAAATTGGCTCTAATTTAGCAGTGTAGGCGCAGCCAGAGAGTCTAAATATGAAATAAAATGGTGCTAGCAATGAATGGTACTGCATGCATCATTATTCCACCTGCCTCAGGTAGGTGCAGTATCTTATCAGATCCTTTACAAAAGAACTGCATTGGTCTTCTGAGCAACCAGCAAGAAAAACAGGGCAGTGAACTGCATATGTAGATATATATGCTTAAATAACAAAAGGAGTTGGATCAAGATCAGCTTTTTAATTCATACAATCCCTGCTGCTATGGAACCTGATAATGGATCTCTGCTGCGATTAATGGCAATTTGAACCGAAGACCTTTTTGGAATCGTGGCTGTGGATGATAAAAGGAACCCCTCAGATGATCATAATCAAGATATTGTTTGTGTGCAAATACAAATTGAGTATTCAGCTTGTGTTTTCTCCTTTCATCTTTATACAGAGCTTGCTCACTTCTCATGTCCCTCTTTTTCCCATTTTGCTGCACTAACGAGTTTTTAATGCAAAGGAAAAGTGATTATAAGCAGTGAAGCGAAGACAGCTTTATAGAGCAAGACTGAGGAATTGAAGACATAGATCAGAGCTATCCACCAACCTAAGATAAAAGAGAAGTTCATGAAAACAGAGACATATAGATAGCTTTGATTTCATTATCATTAGACAAGAAAGGACAAAAAATGGAATAGCTATAAAGCTGTCCATACCTAGCAAGTTGCCTATATTAATAACAGAGTATGCAGAAAGCATTAAAGGGATAACATAGAACAGGAAAATATCCTATAGTAAAATTTGTGTTCATATCTGTTTTTAGTGTAGTGTGATGTGATTACCAGATTGTAGTAATGTTAAAAATACAAATATTATGTATGTATTAAATATTTTATTCATTGATGCTGTGTTTTCATTTCATGGTTAAGCATGGTTTGTTTGTTTGGACTTTTCTCCCTCTCCCTCTTTCTTTTTGAACACAGATTCTGGGGGTTGTATTTCTATGAATGATTTCATGGTTTATCGCATCTTGGACTGCAGACAAATTAAATAGTTGGTGGCTTTTATAGGAAGCTTTTGTTTGGTAGATACATGTGCCTAGTTATAATATTCACAAGAGAAGTACCTAATTACATTTGAAAGGTGTTTGACTAGACAAAGAATGATTTGTGTACAGTGTTTTCTGATTGCAGTTAGAAGGCTAATATAGAAAATTAGCAGCTGGGAGTGGGGAGCAGTAATAAATGTTCTTGTTCTGAGAAATAACAAATTTGTTCCTCCAAGATTAGGTCAACCCTAATGCTTCACTTCAGTTTTGCTCTAACAAATTTTTTTTTTTTCATTAAGTATAAATTAAGTAAAACACTAAAGCAAAACTATTTTCCAAGAAATATCCTAGCATCACAAAAACTAAAAGGCATAATTCATGGGCAATATCTATTATTTTTTTGATTAATCAATATTTTCTGGTCAAATAAAAAAATTACTGACTAGCTGTAGCTAAGGGACACTTTGAAATTCTTCTGAGATTTTAATAATAGAAGTATTTTCATTACTCTGCAGTTTACTTACAATATAGTCAGCTTTTGTAGCTTTCTCAGATGTGGTCCTCTACCCATTTAAGAAATGAGGAAACTAAGAAAGGGATGTTAAGTGAGTTGCCTAGAGGGACAGAAAAAATCCATGTCAGACTGGAACAAGGTTTCAGAATACTGCTTAAATCAGTGTCATGTCTTCAGCTGATAGATTTCTTGTCCGATGCAATCCATTTTGGTGCTCTACATTTTGTAGCTTAATTTATTTTGACACTGAAACTCAGCGTAAGAATTGCATTAACATTCTGTGCCTTTTTGCCATTCAGCTGTCTATTGCAAAGGTCCTCTGTCATGTTCTTGCCCTAGGTTAATACAGTAAACAAGATGTATTTCAGTATATGTATCAGTGAGTGATTTTTACATAAGTACTATGAATTTCCTGTCTGCTTTTGTATTGCAACGTAAATTGGAGCTCGTAAGGCAACGAATAATTAATCTGTCTTCCATTTGTGAGAATAATTTTTAGAAACAGGTCTTCTATTTTTGACATGAAACTATTACCTTGGAAACTATTTAAACATTTGCACAAAGTCCACGAACACACTATATCAAACATCAGGCATATTATGTAAGTTATCCATTATTTCAGTGTTTTACATATGGAACTGTTACTGTTTTCAAGTTTATAGGCTTGATTACACGCCACTCAAGTCAAAGGGGAGCTAAGTAGGCTTAATTTAGATAGCCTCACCTATATGTTGAAAAATGCGCTTCAGTAAACTGATCATACTGGAATATCTGTACAGTATCCCTACCAAATTACCTTCCATATGCATTTAAGTAATTTTCTGACTTTATTTTCTTTAGGTCAATGGAACAGAAATTGAATATGAATTTGAAGAAATTACTTTGGAGAGGGTAAGTATAATTTATTCTTCTTTTATAGGAAAAAATATAATCTGTAATAAAAATAATGCAATTACTTATGAAATTAAAAGTGGTTAAGAATAAAATTATTCATATTCTGAATAAAGATGTCCACTCTTTATTCTAAACTATGAAAATGTGAGTGATATAACAGGATAACCCTTTCATGCTTTTAAGAAGTTTCAGGTGTAGCTGCTTGCAGACCAGTATTCAGAATGCTTTTCTTTTCCACAACTATGTCAGTGCTCGACTAGGTGTTTGATTATTGGGAAAAGCCTGTGTGACTTCGTAACTCCCTTTTAGCTTGTGAACTGGAATTGAGGAATCTTTTCTCTTTTAACCTCCTTGCTTTCCTTGCATATGTGCATGATAATAGAAGATGTAGTCTTATACTATAAAACAAAAATTGCAAAAGTATTTTTAATGTTCAAGTGACTGTATAAAAGCTGTAGACCATATCTATGTGTAAAGGATATGTTTATGCCAGTCTGAATTGCACGAGCTATGATCAGGGCTGGCAGTGAAGGCTTTGTTGGTAGTGTGGTTTAAAAGTAGCACAAAAAAAAAGAGAGAGATTTAAAATTTGTGCTGCATCATATCTTCCTGAATTTGGTTGGGTTTCCTTGCCTTTCGGTTACATAACTCTTTTCTTCAGACTGTGGACTTTCTTTGCCACAAGATCGAGACCAGCTGGGCTGCATATTTTGTGAGAAAGAAAGTCTAAGCTTTGTCATGTATCGTAGTCCTTACAAAGATTGCTAACGGACGCAAGATTGTCGTTGCTGAATTCCTTCAATATTCTACCAACATTCTGATAATATGAAGTTTTATCATCTTGAAGCAAACACAGTTAGGCTTCTTTCTACATAAAATGTTTGAGTGCAAGGCCGGAAGTGCAAGTTACCAAGATGTGACTGATGCCATGTGAACAAATGCCTGTAAGGTAGCAAACTACCATTAAATTAGATATTTAGATTATACAACTCATTGCACTTTTTCAGCATGTTATATTTTTAATTGTTCAGGATAATTAATTTCATAACAGTCCAACTTAAAGGGATACAAGTTTATGTTCTCATTGATTTGCTCCTCTCTCGGGCAAATTCTGAAAGAGCAATATATCTTTTTATCATAGTCATCCTCAGATAACATGTAAGGTTATAGGCACTTTTTATCTACTGTCTCTCAACTTATTTGCGCATCACTAGTTATTCATTGGACTAGAGTTTCCAAAGGTCACTGAACAGAACACACGCCTCCTGGGTGATATTTTGAAAACCACTTTATTTTTAATAGATGTGTAAGTTAACAGTGTACGTATTGCAGAGCAAATGTGATTTGCATCTTCTGTACCTGTCTGATGCAGATAATTAGTTATTCATAATATAATACTACATAATATCAGTTAAAGACTGATCAGCAATAGCAAAAAAAGCTACAGATTTTGATGGAGGATATTTCAGTTGTTTTCTGGATGCTGCTGAATCTGTGGCTTCTGATTATTACTGCTTGAAATGTTCTGTCACATGTATCAGTATTTTGTCTCAAAGGCAGGGTACTGTGTCTGCTGGTTTTTGTGTGAGATATAAAACACAAGTGATTGCCTTTAAATAGCTGTCATTTATGTTAGACTAAAAGCACTTTCAGAAGAAAGACATTCTCCATGTTGATTACCCATTTTCTTCCACAAACCCGCTTTTAGAAATTAGATGGAAAATCATCTCTCTGTATTTAATGGCAAAGCTGCAAAATATATTAAGGTTGCTGCTGTTGAGAGATAAAAATGCAGTTTGCCCATATCAAACAGTTAGTAATAAACTTTCCATTTTAAGTCCAGTTATCCAGGTTACAGAACTCTGCATCCCCAAAACCATCAGATATTTTCTTCATGACATTTATCCACATTTTTAAATAGTCAATATAAATTATAATTGGAGGATTTAACAACGTAAAAGATAAATTGGTTTAAGTTGTATTAGGGCTTTGGGACTCCTTTTTTTTTTTTTTTAATACCAGGATGAAAGGGAAGGTGGTAAAGGATTGATTACTGCAGAGCATGCCCCAGTCTCTATAGACTTGGAAAGGACACCATTAATTTAATTGTATGAGGTCACCTTCATCCACAGGTGACATGAATTTGTGGGATGTATTCCTGAAGAGAGTTACTGGCTTAGGTATGATCCTTGTCCCAGGATGAAGAGCTGGCTCCATCCCTTGGGGTAACAGGACCACTGTGTGCATGTTGGCAGAATGCATCCCATGTGGCGCTGGGGAGCAGATCAGCAGGGTCTCAAAAATGCCAAAAGGAAACCCTGCTGAGGGACTGGGAGGATGGACAGTGCAGAGCTTTCTGAGCGTCACTGAGCTGCCTGAGACCCAGCTGGGGTACCAAGAAATGACTGCAAGGACACAGTGGGCTTGTGTAGAAAGCTTTTATATTTTTGCTCTCTGACATAATATTGTTCAGTTGTTTCTATTTAAAATGTTGGGTCCTAGTTTACAGTTTAACAAGACTTGGGGTTTTGAGCTTAGAAGGCTTCAGTGAGAGCTCACAAAGATGATGAATTTGAGGCAGATCCACCTTAAACCTGTGATCAGTGCTGTTCCAGGAGTTAAGGAAGTTGCAAGTACACCTCTGCCAGCCCCCTCCTTAGTGGCATGCTCTTATCCTTTTAATTCTTCTTCAGTTGTGCCAGCCACTTATCAGGTACCATCACCAATCCCTGAGCCCAAGACAATCACTCTTAAATAAGTGATCCTCATTTAGAGCTCTCATAAGAGCCTACTTGAGTAACACAATTACACAGTTAAGAGAAATAAAAAAAATTCTCTTTGAAAAAAAAAAAGACAGTTTTAATTCCTTCAACTACTTCAGAGAATGTGTGATTTTCTCTGCTAACTTACAGGCATAAAATGCAGATTGAGGTGTAGACTAAGACTTGGTGATTTGTAATAAACTACAATGCCCAAATGCACACTTAGACAAAATTTCTTAAAATAAGCCATTACTTTGCTCTAGCTTGAATATTAAAGACACCATAAAAAGGAAATTCTACATAAATTGGCTCATATTAGTGCAGTGATGTTAGTCTTCCATTACTGCGGGACTTGAAAAATATATCTAGCACTATCAAGAGACCAATTTGCACTTGTAGATCAGTGGTCAGTGTAAAAGAGAACTGAATAGACTCTGTGACAAAGCCTAGCTTAACTTCTCTAAGCTGGAGGAAAGTTTTAATTGATTGACTCCTTGGTACAGCGCTGAGCTTGGAGACATATGCTGAAGAGAGGGTTTTAACAGAAGTTGATGGAGTATCAGCCAATATCAATGGTTACCTTGAAAAACAGTAAAGACAGACAGTGGGTCACTTAATGACTCATGTTGGATTTCTGCCAAGTTCAATGTCTGAGTTCAGATCTCAGTACTTTTTTGCTCGTCTAACCTTGCCTTTTCATTCTGTATCTGTATAAAAGTAAAATTATATTGCTTTTTGTGGAATAGACTGTTTAGAAAAATTAAATTCTATCAACACTGGAACTAAAGACATCTAGTTCCCAGTGCATTCGCATCATGAGATTGACTGACCTTGGTATCTGAACAGGTCAAGCTCTGACTGAGAATCTTCCCAAGGCTGAGACATGCATGAAGTGCCTCTAATTCTTTTTCTTTTATACACCTGTGGGTTCTCTGGCCTATGATAACAATTCAGATTACACTGCAGAATGTCCTTGTTTTTAATGAACCACATTGTTTTATAAAGTTTTTAGGAACTTACTGTTTTGTTCCCTCCTCACTTTTTTGGATTTGGTTGCAATTGGCTATTGGGCTTACTACTGTTGAGGTAGGGACAGGCACGGATCCTAACATAGCATAATTATTTCCTTAGAAATTCAGGTTAAAGATATTCCAAAAGAGTAAATTCTCAGTAATGATTTATCATCTGGGAGTGTGCTGTGATAATTCTGATAAATTTTATTCTGTATCCACCACACGCTCTGTTCAGTGGAGAGACTGAAAACCTACTCTCTCTCTTCTTTCCTTTGACTTGATATTTCAGTGACATCAAGTGCCATGACACGATTCCATTTTTCTAGTTCAAGATTACTGTTCTCTAAAAGGTTGGATTTCCACCAAATTCAAGACCCTATTCAAATCTCAACTAGAAAGGCTAAAACTGTAATCATAAGTAAAGTTAAAGGGTAAAATTTAAAAATAATGAGGGAATGGTGGAAAAAGAAATCCTTATGCATTTTGCTAGAATAAGGAATTAATTTCAGGACTGTTGGTACCTTGTAAACCTAAGAGATAATTACTACTGTACTATTAATGATGCTGTTTTCATCACTAATTTCCGTTGTGAAATGCAGAAGTTTGCAAAAACATAAAGACGTACATTCCACTGAACACTGAAGAGCAGTGGGAATTGGATTGTATTCAATGACACAAGGATTTTAATTTGACTCAGTGTCTTATTTTTTTATATCTATCTTGTTTTGGCAGAGATCATAGAATCATAGGATCATAGAATGACAGAACAGTTTGGGTTGGAAGGGACCTCTAAAGGTCACCTAGTCCAACCCCCCTGCCGTGGGCAGGGACATCTTCAACTAGAGCAGGTTGCTCAGAGCCCCGTCCAGCCTGACCTTGAACACTTCCAGGGATGGGACATCCACAAGTTCTCTGGGCAATCTGTGCCAGTGTTATGATACCATACTTATCGTAAAAAAATTCTTCCTTATATCTAGTCTAAATTTACCCTCTTTTAGTTTCAAACCATTACCCCTTGTCCTATTGCTACAGGCCTTACTAAAAAGTCTGTCCCCATCTTTCTCATAAGCCCCCTTTAAGTACTGAAAGGCCGCAATAAGGTCTCCCCGAAGCCTTCTCTTCTCCTGGCTGAACAACCCCAACTCTCTCCACCTGTCCTCGTAGGAGAGGTGTTCCATCCCCCTGACCATTTTCGTGGCCCTCCTCTGGACCCGCTCCAACAGGTCCGTGTCTTGCTTATGCTGAGGGCTCCAGAGCTGGACGCAGTACTCCAGGTGGGGTCTCACCAGAGCAGAGTAGAGGGGCAGAATCCCCTCCCTCGACCTGCTGGCCACGCTGCTTTGGATGCAGCCCAGGATCCGCTTGGCCTTCTGGGCTGCGAGCGCACATTGCTGGCTCATGTCCAGCTTTTCATCCACCAAGATCACTGTTTGCTTGTATGCCTGGGAAATAAGTTTTTCACTACTAGTCAGTAGTGTATCTGCTTTCTGCCTTTTTTTAAGGTGTTAGACACCAGTTGTTCATGCATCAGAACACTTTGACCTCTCAGAAATGAGATTATAGGACAATGCCTTGCCAGGAAAGTCCTCCTTTATGTGGTTCAGAAATAACAGAGTGGAAGGGAGTGGTCAAGAAATGGCCACTAGGAAAAGGTATTTTCAAAGTTTAAAAGCTTATGGCATAGACGCATGCCTTTTGAGAACCCAGAGTGCGCAAATCAATATCCAACTCCCAACGGCCCCAGTGGAGTGGTCTGACATCTTCCAACAGAAGAAAGTAAATCTTTTAAAGTGAGTGTCCCTCAGGTACCTGCCAAGCTTCTCCAAACACAGTGCTACTCTCTGAGTGTTTATTTCTGCAGAACTGTAGATGTTTTCTTCACTGTTGAGAGCTTTCTGACTGGGTGCCCTTATTACATTTCTTCTTTGCTAAGCTCTGCCTGCTTCCTGAGAATAAGTGGTAGTTATTCTTGCAGCCTCAGACAGAAAGAAATTATAATTCAAAGGCAGAATCCTTCTTATTGACTAGTTTATATCAGGTTTATAGTAGAATAGTGACCTATGGGTGTTTATTGCAATAAAGCTCACCCACAGGAATTTTTTTCCTGGAAGGGGCCAGCACAGTCTGCCTACAAGAAGAGGCAAAAGTATTTATGTATGGAACTGAGTTATCGGCAAACAGAAAATGTGAATCCCATCTTTTTTATTGTTGTGCAGACAATTTGAAAAACTGATCTCTTGGGTATCCATGTACAGTCTTTGCAGTGTACTTCTCTGGATATGTGTAACACAAAGTTCTGTAAAATGAAAAAAGAAATTCAGAAAGGTCCTTGAAAATACAAGTTGTTGTATCGCTGTGCAGGAAATTCTCTTATGCTTTCTAGTTCCAACCACACGTCTTAGTTTAGAGTTAACAAAAGATTACGCTACTGATAGGCGCCTGTGTCAGTGGCTGTTGTTTACCCACAGAGAGATTTGTAAGCATTTGTTATGGTTTAACCTCAGCTGGCAACTGAGCACCACACAGCCGCTCACTCACTCCCTCGCCCCACGGTGGGATGGGGGAGACAGTCGGAAGAGTAAAAGTGAGAAAACTCATAGGTTGAGATTAAAACAGTTTAATAATTGAAATAAAATAATAATAATAATAATAGTAATAATAAGAAGAAGAATACACAAAGCAAGTGATGCACAGTACAATTGCTCACCACCTGCCGACTGATGCCCAGCCAGTCCCCGAGCAGCGGCCCCCCCGGCCAGCTTCCCCCAGTTTACGTACTGAGCATGACGTCCCATGGTATGGAATGTCCCTGTGGCCAGTTGGGGTCAGCTGTCCTGGCTGTGCCCCCTCCCAGCTTCTTGTGCACCTCCAGCCTTCTCAGTCGGTAGAGCATGGGAAGCTGAACAGGCCTTGACTGGTGTAAGCACTGCTTAGCAACAACTAAAACATCGGTGTGTTATCAACATTGTTCTCATCCTAAATCCAAAACACAGCACTGTACCAGCTACTAGGAAGAACATTAACTCTATCCCTGCCGAAACCAGGACAGCATTGGAAAGTGCAGACTCTCTGGCCTCTGGATGGAATGGTTTAAGCAAGGTCTGTGTTCTCCTTTCGTCTCTTGTGCCTTACCAGATTTTTCTTTGACCTTAGGTTGTGCAAGAGCGAGGTGACTAAAGGAGCTGAAGGAGCCTGGTGTGCAGTCCTGCTAATGTGACACTGAAATACCAGGTCAACATTTTCCAAAGCAACTGCAGTATTTGGTTGCTTTAGTTCAATGACCTAAATTAAGATTCCTTGGAACAGCCTGATTCTTTTTGTAACATTACTCACCCAAAGCATGTGACTTTCTGTCACCTCAGAACAGCCCTAATTTGGCACCCAAAATATAACTAATCACTGGAAAACTTTGTTCTTTGTTCTTATTCTGTCAGAGAGTCATTATGCTGAAACTATTCCTGGTTGTAGAGCTGTGCATGTCTTGTGGGGGCCTGTTCCACCTGTGCTTGGTAGAGATACAAAACGTGCCAGTGGAAAGGCAGAAGAGCCGGGAGAGGGAGGGCTGTACCTTTCGAGGGGCAGAAGCTCCTGCCTGGTGTTAGCTGTCATTCTCCACATTCAGTGTCTGCGACTGGAAACTCAATAAAGCCACATAACTGTCTGACTGAAGACTATTGGCTAGAGAAGTGAAGGAACAGCTCTTAATATTATATCCCTCTTAGAGATGTGAACAAAATATTTTTGTTTTTATTTATTGTTATTGCTGTTAACAATTGCATTGCTACAGGTTGGGAGTGTGGTGAAGTAGAACTGGTGAGTTGCCCACAGTTTTCCCGAAAGTAGTGATAGGACTAGAAGGACTAGTCTGTTTAATGTTGTCTTCTCCAGATAGGGATGATCTGGACTGCTTCAGAATATGCACTGCCAGAAGAATTTGAGTTATCCCAGGCAAGTCCTAAAAAAGCACATGGCTTTCCATTGAGCCTCTGTTTATAAGGAAGACTTGCCCTATATTTCATCATTGCTACAGCTGTGGAGAGGGTGCATCCTTTCCCAGCTGTGGAGTGGCAGCAGTTCTCATCCCAATAGTCACAACAGAAAAGCTGCAAAGACACGAAAGGGGAGACGAAGGAGGGAAAAGGCTATAAGTGACTAGAGCAAATATTTTAACTGTTACAGTTTATAGCTACAACGTGATTAGGAAAAGAAGCTGAAATAATACTATACATTTAGCTCCCTCTGGGTGCCTATCAAAGAAATTCATATTTTCATATTGTTATCTTAGAATCTTGCTTTTAAATCTAAGTGTCTGAAAAGCATTGCATGGATGCTAGCTCAGTTAAATCAGAATAGTGTATTTTCTTGGGTTTATCACTGCGATGCCATTTAAACTCCTCTGAGGGCATTATCTCAGTGAACGATGTCCCCTTCTATGTATGTGTGCTAGCTTTATATTTCAGATAGGAAAAAATACATAGTTTGGATTTACTCTTGATGATTCAAGAATATTTTTATTACTATGAATTAGGCTTTTATTCATTTGTATATTTATTTTTGAAGGTCTATATATTCACTGGTTTTAGTAATTCATTTAGTGGTTTCTGGGTATTTCTTTAGATGAGAGGTTCACAATTTGTTTCAATGAGTCCTCAGGTCCAGGGAAGATTATGAAAGTTTTCCTGTTGTGTGAGAAATTTTAAATAACAGAATATTCTGCTATGAAAGCTCACTGTGGTACTTTAGCATTTTCAAAATAATTTGAAGCTTTGAAGAATGCTCAAGGAGAAGAAGAAAATTGGAGACTGTTTGATACATTTTTTTAAATTTAATGAGAGTCACTCAACACACTGAGCCATTTTGTTCCCGAAGGAGTAAAAGAAATTTCATTCTCCAATAGATTGAATCGCAATCCTTAAGTTACTTAAACTCTCTGCATTGAAAACTCACAGGGAATTTGTTCAGCGAGAGCATGTCAGTAGCAAATACAGATACTAGAAAGAAGGCATTAACACAGTACTAGAAAGTATTCTGAAAGTGATAGAAACAAATTAAAAATCAACTGCTGAAAAAAATTGCCCAATAGTGGTGATGATGTATATTCCATATAAAAAATGAAGAAAAGTTGAAAAGTTAAGCAGCATTTATTTAAGAGTTCAAAAGCTACCTATGTGAGTACAGGAAAAAGAATTATTCATGTTCGTCTCTACTTGAAAATTATCTCTTTAACTTTGCCAAGATCACTGAGACCTTGAGTTACCTGTTATGTGAAATTTCATGTAAGCCATAGCTGCCTAGAGGCAGCGTTCTGCTGCTGTTTCTTTTAAATTATTACTATACTGACATTTTATTTTTCAGGTAATATCACTTATTTATTGACTTTCTCTCATTGCCTAACTCACTTGCTCTCACCAGATAGTTTGCAGTGAGTAATTCTGCTGTTTTTTTGTATTATTTGTGGCTTTACATGAAAATTGCCTTTACTTTAGATGTAGCTATTTAGGATGTGACCTTTCAGCTTATTTACTCTATTATCTTTAGCTGATGAAGTCCAAGCTTTATCTCACTCCTGTTTGCAGTTTGGAAAGTAAGCATCTAACGCAGGCTGGTTGTGAAGCTGCCTTGGTAGTGAAAGGAGAGCAGAAAGCATCACAGGGGTGTCTTGTGCCATTCCAGGATAACAGTGTAATATAGGCAGAGTGAAACTCCCTCTACAGGTGCAAATTGCAGTGGCTAGCTGAGACTTTTACAGAGTTAAACTTGCAGAATATTGCAGTTTCTGAAAGGAATACTTAAGTGTGCAGTAGATAATGTTGATCTAACTAAAAAAATCTTCGCACAGTGAAACAGGGCAGCCTTTAGGAGCTGTGTCCTAGTCCTCTGGGTTGATGCAGGAGAGCAGATCTTTTCCCTCCAGCTTAGCATTTCTGCTATTATTAGACAATAATTTTCCCTGGAAATAGTTCTGAAGGAATAAATCCTTTATTGATTTGAGAGTTTAGCACAGATTTAGGGGTGTTCTGCATGCTCGGATACTGTCCCAGTTTTCAGGAAGTGCAAACAAATGGGTATTCTGCTCCACGCCGTGCAGCTTTTCCGAACTGGCATAAAATGACTACTAGTAGAAATCAATCTAAGCATATCACCCAAGCACACCTGAGGTGTCCCACCCTGCAATACTTCAAATCAATCAGCACTAGTCCCTGATGAGCAGAGCTGCAAGTGTGAACATACCAGTTCTGAATAAAAGCTTCTGGAGCACTAATAGGAGAATATGTATGCACTGAACAGGAATAATATATGTCTCTGAGATGCTGACTTTTCCAAGAAAGTATGTAGGAATCTTCTTGCAGAAAGACTGAGAAAGCAGAGCAGAAAAAAAATATGACAAACTAAGCAGCTACAAAGCACTGGTTCGACTCAGTTTTCACTTAGTTTTGCAATTGGCATTGGCAAATAATATGTAGATTTAAAATGATATGTACATTTAAATAAATGAGAACGATGAACCTCAATTTACTGGTGGAAAATGAATCATTCTGGAGATGGCAGTAATCATCTCGCAGCAAAGATGCTCATTTTCGAGGCAGGACTTTTTAAAAGGCATCTTTGATGTACTGGATTTGTCTCTTCAGAAAAAGCAATGTTTTGCATTGCAGAAAATTGCCTTTCATTTTTTGTTATTAATTTAGAATCAATTGTAATGCATAAATTAGGGCCACTCAACCTTGAGGAATCAGTATGCCACTTCGGTAGGGAATAACACTGCAAAGACGGAGAGAAATAAGGGGGGGGGGGAAGGAAGAAATAATCTGCTGGCTTACCCAGACTGAATTCCACAACTGTCATTGCTGTGCATTGTAACATAGCAATACAGTATCACAATAAAAATTTCTAATTTGCTCTTTGGATGCAGCATTGCAGTTATTTTCTGTTCTTATGCAGTTATATTTGAAGCAGCCAGAAGATAATTTGTCTTCTACTTATAACTACCATCCAGCTTCTCTCTAACTCTGTGAAGGGAAGAAAAGCTCTTTCTCATCAAAAGAGGGTCGAGAATTGATCTGGTATACTTTTTTGCAAAGTAGTTTTGCAGGAACAACGGCCCACTTTGTAGCATGCAGAAGTTCTTTGGAATCATATGATATAGACCATTTCCTCTCAAATTTTGTCCCTATATTTAAAACTGCAACTAAATGTCAAATGGGTAAGGTAACTTCAGGTATGCTGAAGCTGTAAATAGTTGAAAAGCAATTGTATGCTGCTCATGCATGTTTTATATTGCAAGATACTGCTTTACTCTAAGAGTTTGACCTAGCTGGTGAGTCTCAAGCATGGCTTGAAAGTCACCTTGTGCAGCTTAATGTGATATATGAATTCTGACTGAATTCTATGAATAATTTATTTTTTTGAGTGGTTTTTAATTTTGCAGAGTTTAACTGGTTGCACTTGGAGGACAACACACATTTCCTATACCTCACCTGCAAAGCAGAAGAGAGGTCCAGTTGGCATACTTTCACTGTGAAAATTTAATACTAGATTGCCATTAACAGGAATTAAACTATATAGGGAAAAAAAAACCAGTAAAATAAATTATGAGCTTGTAACTTTAATATTCACTAATGTTAAATAATGCTTTATAGTGTAAACATTTTTCTCAACTGTGATGATGATGATAAAATACCCAGTGTTTTTATCATTTTTCATGATGAGGAAACCTGAAGCACAGAAAAGCAGGCCAGCTGTAAAAGTAGCATGAAAATACACATATCCTAATCTGTAGTCTAGTAGCTTACTTATTGAAGTACACTTTGAAGAGTACACAGGGAAAAGTACCTACTCCATTAATATCAAGGGTCTTAATAGTAGTGCAAAATTTACAGAAGTTTAGGAAAATTGGGAAAGAAAATAGCAATTTTATGTTCTTAAAATGTCCCTTGAATCTTTAAAAATGCTAAAATATGTGCACTAACTACTTGTCCATCCAATATTTAATTAGGAATGAGAAATGTAGTATGAATAAAAACATTGGCAAATGTAGTTAAAAAAAAAATACTTGACAAATAGATATTTTAATTATATTTCCCAAGCAGAAATAGGGCTGCGCTACACAGTGAGGAACTTGTACCTGGTTTTGCCAATAAACGTATAAGATAATTAAAACACTGAATGTTGAAATCATAATTGGATTTTTAAGCAAGGAGAAATGCTATACCTATACAACTAACATTATAATGAATATGCTTAGAGATTTCATATTAAGCTTTCTCATAGGAAATCTAGAGATCTATTGTTATAATTCAAATGGGGGGGAATGCCTGAGAGGAAGCTTAGAAAAGGAATATGACATTTGTAGGTGTATTCATTATAATGTGGCTGAGGGAGAAATGAGTGAGTTGTGTGTGTGTGTGTGTGTGTAGACCTACAGTAAAAAGGAATTGTAACTGCTTAGAGCTATAAATTTTGAGCTAAAGTAACAAAAGCCATTAAAATCAATGTGTACCCTGATTTTCCACCTCCAGACAATGCCATTACTCATCTCTCCCAGCAGCAGAGAAATATCTATCGAAACAGGCTGAGGAAAACCATGATCTTCCTGAAACTTCAGTGTTAGTTTAACTGGGTGGAAGGAAATCAGATAAATCAAAATGTAGCAAGGACTTTTGTCCTTGCAACTCTACATGAATAAAGCCCCAAACTATCTTTAATTATGAGAATGGGCTAAGGCCTTGATTTTCCAATCTGATTTCTAAAGGAGTTAGTTGAACAGCGTCTGCATCTGTCATGCTGAGTTTTCAAAAGATCTTTGAGTACTGAAGAAATTTCAATGTATTGAAAGGGAGCTAATGCTGTGGCGGTGCTTAAAAAGGGTAAATGGGATGGTGTGAGTCATCATGGTATCTGTGTAGGTCAGAGTAAAAGGAGTGCCAGACTGTGCTGGGTGAAACACAGTTAGGTATTATAAACTGGCCAAATCTGAAGTCATACGTCAAGAAAAGGAATACAGCCTGTGTATGAAATCCAGGACTCCTGCCTGGAAAGCAATGAATCTGCAAAAAGTCCTAGGCCTCCTTAGCTGGTCATCAGCCGAACACAAATTTTCAGTCCGGTGTTGTAGCCAAAGGTCTAGTGAAGACCTTAGCTACATAACTGAGGACTGCAGAGTAGAACAGGTTTTGGGATGTGGAATACAACAGGATTTGGGGCCTGATGTGTGAAACTTTCGGAATATCTTGCTTAATTCTACTTGAAAAAGATACTGACAACTGAAATGTCTTTAAGGGAGGACTTGAGAGTTATTGTGACTTTGGAAAACACATCCTCTTAGTGAGAGACACAGGAAGCTTCATGAATTTAGCTTCTTAGGGGGGAAATTAAGGGGTGACTTGGTCAGAGAAAACATGCACTTACATGAAAAATAACCTTTAAGAGAGTGTTCTTCATCCTACCTGGAAGGAGATAACAGGAGCTGATGGTTTGATGTAGAATTTAGACGAGTTGAGACTGGACATGAATATGTTAGTAGGTTAGTAATGACAAATGAAAAGGACTGGATGAAAGTTTTAGGAAAGGCGAAAGGGTGTTAGGCAGCAAGAAAGACACTAGCTGATAGAAAAAAAAAAGAGCATAAGTACTAAGAGGGAGAGATTATTAATGAATGCAAAAAAGGTTGTCAAACACTAACCAATATGATAAAGGGCAAAAATGGACATTTTGAGAAGGACAAGGGACACAGCAGGATGTTGGTTAAGATCAGGTTCAGCCACGTTAGTGCATACATGTGCCCCATAGCTGTCTATGTAGCATATTTTTGAGGGATCAGCAAGGCAAACCAAATGCTCAAAAACAACATAGCATCCTTTACTGCCATCCTTCCTTTACTTTATGAAAAGTAGAAGACATTAAGTTAAGAAGCCATTAAAGCTATGGTTTTGGTTTGAAAAAAAAGTTCAGGGAATGCAAGGAGACAGAGGTGTGCTCAATTTCTATAAGAAGGGGGAAAACTGCAAGGCCTGTCCTGGCTTTTGTCTCCTTTTTGCAGTCATTGCTCTGCATAAGGAAGAGACATTGTGGAATTAAGTGATATTTTTCTCCAGAGATGATTTAAGTAGGTCCTACAGCCTATATTAGGCAGGAGTTCAAGGTAAATGATCCAGTTGTGTCCTCTGTCTTAGATTAACTTTGAGGCATTGATTACCTACTTGGACATAATTAAAAAGGTGACATTTTTCCAAACTGTATTTGTAAATTAAATACTTTTATCTCCTTGTTCTGAGGAACAGGGTATTTCAGGTGCTATAGCATAATGACTGTTGTTAAATGCTATCATTTTAATGGTGACCAGAGTCAGTAAAGATCAACCCCACCAGTTCTTAATGTTTACCAGATGATATATCAGAGTGCGTTCACTGGAAACCAGTCTTCCATAAATGGAGACTGAACTCTGTATGGCCAAAGTGATTTTTTTATAGGATTTTTGAAACCTTCGGGAAAATAGTCTTCAGCTTGTTCAAATTTGCATATAATACAGTGGAGGAGGGATAGAGAAAAACCTCAATAAGAGTAAAGAAAAAGTAACATATTTGTGAAAAATACATGCTCATTGAAAACAATTGCCAAGAAAAAGTTTTTGAAATAACACACATTTGAAATAAACAACATTTTAAAATAGGAATAAACGTTAGACAAAAGCAGCCTACCTGAAGTGGAAATAAAAACAATAACAGCTGTTATGGGACACAAATGTATGCTTTGGAAATTGTCAGATTTTCATTCCTGTTATATTATTCTGCTATGCTTAACAAGCATTTTGCTTGTGTTGTATTTTCTCTGGTAAATCTACTCTCTAGATACCATGACTAACTAGCAAAAGTGATTTATAAATACAAAAGCTCTTGGTTCACTGGAAAACAATGTACGTATGAAAAATGCACAAGTCGAAGTGAATAATAAAGCACGGTGCAGCAACCAAGCTGGATCCTGGAGGCCAGCTGTACTAAAGGGAGCACAACCACATTAACTATTTCTCAACAGGAACATGTGCAACAATACACTGACAGGACTGTGATGCTAAATAGAGTCGATACACTCCACTGTACACCGCAGAGTCAACATCAGTTTGAGGTTCTTTGCATAGCAATACATTCAAAGTATAACTATGTCTAAAAAAACACAAAAAACCCTAGTGGTCAGGTGTGCAGTGAAAAACTAAGTCATGAAGAGGTTGATAGGAGCTTGAAAATGGTGGAGCAAAAAACCTCTAAACCAGGCGGGTTTACTTGCAGGCAAATTTTAGACTGCATACAGATCTGCAGCCTACGAGAGAGAAAGGTTTTGTTGAGAAACTGAATGGCAAACCAACATTTTTAAAGCTTAAGTTGAAAACGTTATTACAACTTTTATCAAAATCTCAGCGGCCCCAAATTCCCTCTCCTTCTTGAAAATTTAGAATAACAAAAAGGTAGAGACAATGTGCAAACAGAGATACCCTGGAAAATGCCATCAAAAAGCAAATGCAATATTTTCCTATCTTTCTTCCATTTCCAATGAGTGTGTTTATTTTGTTTTGCTTTTACCATTATCTTATTGATGCCCTAGCTTTCAGGGGTCTTTAAAATCTAGTGTTAATTGCTTTCTTTCCTTCTTACCTTCAGAAAAAAATAAAATTTTTGAAGACATTGCAGTCTAAGAATTGACTATATAAATAATTTTAATAATAAGTAAAGAGCAAAGTTATGCATCCATGAAGATACTTGGTAAACTGGTTCTCAGGATAAGTGTGTGTTGTTTTTTCATATTAGGTTTTCCAAAAAAAATGAAGGACTCCAGAGCATCTGTTTATCCTGCACATGCTTGCCTTATAAATAACTATCAGAGCTGCATTAGCAGGAAAGCTGTTAATTCTTTTAACAGAAAGTAGTGGTAAGAGCCATAGTTGGATATAAAGCATCTCAAGGCTTTGCCTTAGAGGATGCTATTTATGTGGATAGGATATTTAACAAGTCCTCCAATAAAGGCAGTGATTCACCTGGAAAATATAATGATGCATTTATCTTCTCCACATTTGGGAGAAAGGTGGTATTCGTGGCTCAGATTCATAGAGGGACTTAGATGGCCAAAACAGCCATATAGATGAAATGCAGGCTTCCAACTCTAAAGTGCATAGCAATTTAGGTACCACAGGCTCCGTGTGCATTTCAGAATGTGCTGTCACTGATGCTGGTGACCCTAATTCCACTCTTGTGCTTTCCTGGAAGTGCTGCTGCTCATGGATAACCACTTGTCTTTCAACGGGCACCATACAAGATCCATGAACATGATGTTTCTGGGTCTGAGTCACTTAAGAAGTTTGATTTCGCAAAGGCACTCTGAACCTGCTCATTCAATAGAGAGGGAAGAAAAGACATGTGGTAGCTGCCTATCTGTTCCTACCTCACCATTCAGGTGGTGACATGGGTGATTAAGATCTCCTTGATTTCCTAAGAAAGCACTTTAGTCCCCAGGCAATTTGCATCCATATGATATGGAGATGTTTGAGCCTTCCTTTCAAAGGAGCAAGAGGAAAGAAAAGCTTCGGTGGAGTCAAGAATTCAAGGTTATCAGGGCCAGGAAGGCAATAGATTAGAGGGAATTTGTTTCTGACCCAAGTATGTTAATCTTTCCCAGGAAGGCTGGCAATTGTTTTAAGGGACTACTAGGACATTTTGCATTTTAAAAAGTTCCAATCTAAAATCCAGAGACAGCATTAGGTGTGAGTTCAGTGAGTGGGTAGAAAACTGGATCCCAGGTCTCATTCTATTTCCAGCTGCAATGGATTATCTCTTCTTGAAGTGCTGGTTTTTTTAGTACTCCAAAGATTTTCTAAAATTGTTATTCGGGATGCTATTTATGATACTTGATTTACTGACTCCTGGTCTGATGTAGAGTAAGGAATATGGCTTTGTTTTCATTTCTAAATAAGAGAATCCTCATTTGCATCATTGCTAGGATACAGTAGTACCAGCTAGACAAATCTTGCTAGAAATTTTAACAGATGGATTTAAGTCTTTCTTTTTGACATGTCTAACCTGAACACATCTGGGAGACTCTTTTCAGATTAATTTTCAGAGTTTCTGACAGTATCCAAAGCACTTTTTGGAAATTGTATGAGTTGTTGCATTGATCAGAACAACTGATCCAAAAGTGCACTGCAAAGCGTTTCAGGGATTTGAAGGTCACAGTGTTTGCATCAGAGGCAATGGTGTATGCTTCAAAACAAAAATGCTGCAAGGAAAGCATATAAAAGAGTTCTCTTTGGATGTAAGGGCAGCATATCCCCATCACACAACATTTGGGACCTCTAACATTTATACTGTGGAAAACCCAGTCATTAGCCCATTTGTCATTTAATTGATTGGTGGCGAGAATGACGTCAACATCAACTTAAAGAGACTACGGCAGAAAACAGGAGCGGATTTTTTAAGATTTTTCTTGTGGTTTTTGAGTGAACATCTCTGAGCTGCAAAGTAGAGTCTGAATTCTTGTACTGTTGCTGGGAAGCAAGTTTGAAGGCATTAGACACAGGCAAGACTGAATGAAAAAGTAAGTCACTCCTAAATCATTTTGTTGTTGTAGCAGTAAATTGTTTGAGAAAACAGTTCATTGTTCTGGAGATACTGAGAAAGTAGACATTAACCCAGTGAATAATTTAAAGCAGTATGCAAACTTAAATGTATGGAGAAACCATTCTTTCTAATTATTTTGTTCTAGTGTCATAAGGCATAGACAAGCGCCTGTAAATTTCCTTCCCTTTCTTTTTTCATTTATTTTCTCTCTTGTTCCTTTTATCTTTGTAATGTATCAGTTAAATAGTAAAGCACTTAGCAATAAAGTTTCCTTGAAAAAAGCCTACTGAAGCAGCAGTATTGTTTAAAATAGGATTGAATAGCACTTCTGTTAAACCTGCAAACTGACCAAATTCAGCCAATTATTTTTTGTTTTTATGCTAACCAAAACCAGTGTCCTCTCATATTTGTAGGAGAGAAGAGTGTGTTGCTGTTTGCTTAATCTCATACAATAATATGAGACTATTTAACAAATAAAAAGAAAGCAAGCTATAACCTGAAAATATTATGAAAAGAAGCTAGAGAAAGGGCAACACCCTGTACTTTTCTAACTTACAGAGGTAGTGAAGAAGAGAATGCTATTGTAGCTGGTAAAAAAGAAAATGCAAAGAATGAAAAAAAGCAAAGGCACCCACCAGAAATTCTAAAGGAATAGGTAGAAAATAGAAATCAGACCATCAGACATAACAACAGATGGCATGTTCATCTTGTTTTAGGCATGCACTCATAAACTGATCCAAAGCCTCACGAAGTCAATAGGAGGCTCTTCACAGTCACTAATGGATTTTGGATCTGGCCCTAATGAAGAGGGTGGTACAGGCTAATTGCCTTACTTAGTCTGCTGATAGAGCTGATAGAGGTAGTTTCATAAATGCAAACAAGTAAAAAAGATTTTTAAAATCCTTCAGCCTAATATCTATAGGGTGAAGAGCTCACAGAAACCACAGCAGGCAGAGGCTTTGTTCTGTGTTGATTTTGTGTTCCAATCAACAATATCATTATCTGAGTATTTTTCATGTTTCTATGCAAATATTTTATAAATATTATTTTAAGAATTTTGTACATGTACAGTGGGGGAAATGGCCCATGGGGTTATTCAGCTTTTATGCACTCATCTTAGCCTGTTTCTAGTGTGTTATTGATCTTTAAAAATACACAGACTAATGTTAGTATAGTAATTATTTTCTCGCCTGTATCATGATGACATTGCTTATTGATCTCTCCCTATTCTAGCTGAATTTTGTGATGGTTGCTTCAATTTTAGTACTTCTGGTTACTGAAAGAAGTAATGCTGGGGATTGTACAATTACAATAGACATTACTTCTCTATCTGGAGGACATGTGGTGCTAATAACAGATACTAGGTATCCCTGGATTTCATAGACAATATACTTCTTTACCAGATAGTGACTGAAACAGAAAGAAACAGTAATATTTTAGATCTCACTAATAAAGATCTCACAGAAGATCTGAATTTAGCAGAGAACTGAGGACCAAGTCCTATCAAATCAATTGTTTAAATTAAAATAAAATGTTTTAATTTAGTTTCTCAGTGTATAAAGGGAGAACTTTAAGGGACCAAAGGAACCAGTTATTGAGCTAAGCTGCGGAGGTAAACACTAGAAATGGAGAAGACTTTGAAAGACTTTGAATGAGTTTTGCAACTTAGTGGGGAAAAAAGCTGTAAGGAAGGATCCTGGGCCTTAAGTGGAGGAAAAGATACTTCTAAAAGAATATTAAGAGTAGAAAAAAGGATCGGTCTGTGGCAAAAAGTACATCTGAGAGGTCCATATTTTAGAGAGAAGTGAGAATTGGCAAAAGTCAAGCTGAAATAGACCTTGCTAAAAAAATAAAAGGAAATTGTTACAAGTTTCTTTTCTAAATAGAAAAAGAACAGGGAATAAGTTTTGGAACACAATCTAGTGAGATCTAGTGAGTTTTGCACCATCTTCAAACTAGTACTTTGACTCCATATTTCTTAAGGACCATCATTCTGAATATAGATGAAAAGCAAAATAGTAAATTGTTTAGAAATAGAACGTATGAACAAGAAAAACTTCAAGAGCCCAAAATGCATTTAAGTTGTGGAAGGGCAGGTGATGTCCTTTCTAGAATTTTAAATAAACTATATAAAGCTTTTAACATATCCACCAAGTCACACATTTGAAGCGGAATATAGCAAGTTCATGTACTGGGGAAGGAGAAAGTATGTTGTAACCCATAGTTTCAGCTAAATAGTGTGCTAAACTTAGAACAGCTTTGAACGTTCTTTCATATTTAGGTCATGGAAACAAATGGAAAATTTCATAAAATTCAACACAATTTAGCAAAGCTAGATTGTACCAGAGTAATTTGATAGCTTTTTTATAACTGGCTTCCTAGGAAAAGAAAATCTATGTTCCCTTTCTTGACTTAAACATAGTAAGCATTATGCTGGAGAATGTGGGGATTAGTAAAAAAGCTGTGAAGTGGATAGTACCTGTCTTTATGGGAGATGGCAGGGGTTGCTCTGGAGAGGTAACTGGCAGGTTGGAAGATTATTAGATGAGTCCTCTAGGATGGTTCTGGAGATGCATTCTCTTTAGTAATGATCTTAGCACAAAATGTTTCTACTTGACATACTCTGTATGTCAGTGAAATTACCTGATGCCACAGCATTGGGAAGAGTTTTCGGTATGGGGAGGATGTAAGTACCCTAAAGAGATCAGTGGGTAATCTCAATTGTAGAACTGATGTAAAAGAAAGGTAATTAAATTTAATCATACCAAGTGGTATGTTAAGTACCTGTAACTAAGAACAAGAACTTATGCTATATAACTAAAGCTCATTAACTGACAAAGGTGAAAAAGATTTTCATGCAGTAGTTTTGTATAAGTAAACTAATGTTAAACAGTTGTAAAAAAAGACAAACTGAAAAAGATGTGGAGGCCTAGCAATACCAAAGGAAGTATTTCCTGTAGATATGAAAAGATATTAAAGCTATGTGCCAAAGTATCATTAGGTATATTAGAATATTGCATTTGTGTCTGGTTTCCTGTACAAAACAAAATGAATTTAAATTAAGATAGGTTCAGGAAATGGCTACTGGAATAGTGTCGGTAATAGGCTGGCTTCTGAGAAGAGCCTAAAAACTTGCCCCATTATGTCTAGAAAAGCAAGGGCTGAGAGGAGAGATGATTGCCATCTGTAAATACATTTGAGGGTAAAAAACAGAGAGGGAAGATAATTAGGTAGATCAAAGGAAATTATTGATAGAATAACAAATGAGTCTGAATTGGCCATGTATAAATTTAGGCTGAAAATTTAATAAAGTTACTAACCTTCAAAGCCACTAAGGGTCCCTTCTAACACTGACTTTGTGGTATAGCCTTCCAGTAAGAATGATTTTTGAAGTAGAGCTTGACCAGCTTATGAAAGGGATTACTTTATACAGTTGTCTGCAGCAGCCACAGGGCTCAACTCAGAAACCCAGGACCCCTTTTCCTGCGATTCTGAGGAATGTGCTCATAGACAACACTGTAAGATTCCTGATTTTAAAACCTATCTAGACAGATAAACAGGACAGATCAAATCCTCATTTGCATGCAGAATGCGTCATATAGTAAATTGGTGCTCCAGGGCTAGACTGTGATTTTGAATCTACACCTGCTCCGGATGCATTAAAGCATCTTCTGCGTTCCTCCTCAGGCTATGTGGAACCACAGTCATGCTCTCTGTCACCTGAGCAGGTGGTTGGATTATGCATTTATAGCTTCAGCTGCCCTTGCCCATACAGCACAACTGAACAATGAGGCAATATAATTTGCCACTAGTGTTGAAGTAAGGAGAGAAGTGAGCTTGTGGGGCATGAGGACTATTTCTGAGTGTTGTGATTAACACACCCCCACCAGCCCAGGACTGTGCTGAAAGGCAGTGTAGGCGCATCAAACTGTAATCGTACATGTTTCCCAAAGTTATGTTATGCTACTCTCAGCACCTTGAGTGTCATCTTGTCCTGTGTTTGTAAAGTGCTAGGATAATCAAGTTCTGCTTCATGACTAACATTCCTGGCGTTAGCACAGTACAACTGATAAACAGAATAGAATAGAACAGAACAGAACAGAATAGACTAGACTATTTCAGTTGGAAGGGACCTACAAGGATCATCTAGTCCAACTGCCTGACCACTTCAGGGCTGACCAAGTTAAAGCATGTTGTTAAGGGCATTGTCCAAAATGCCTCTGGAACACTGACAGGCTTGGGGCATCTGAAATAAAGTCCAGGAACTCTCTTAACACTGGATTCTTTTAAATACAGTTGACTAGATTTCACAGAACTACAGGTTACTGTAGTTTTGAAGTATTTCACTATTGTTTCACTATTGTTCTGATTCTGCTATTATTTCTTAAATTGGAAAAGATATGACAGCTCTGATTTAATTAGTTTTCTTCATGGCATGCAGGTAGTACATCTGAGCTTTTCAGTTCTTGTTATCTTTCTAAATAGTTATTAATTGACTTGAGAGGAGGGAAATTTATCCCTGAAGTAGCTTTATCAAATAATGAAAACAAATGTCCCTTGCCAAATATAGAGGAGGAGATCATCAAAAGGGCATGCTTCTTCATTCGATCACTTTCACTGCATGGACAGAAACATGATTTATTTTTCTTTCTACTTTTCATTTGTGTAAGTTTAGCTAAAATCGAAGAATCCACTTACTTTCTCTCCAGTCCTCACCAGGAATGAAAGCAAGGGACCTAATCCATCTTTGCCATTGATCATTCTTCTCTCCTGAAAAGGCAAATAGGAAACTAATAGTTTGAATTGTGCTTCTGCAACTACATATTATTTATTTTTTAGGCATATTTCACACCTCTCACTGTGCACTCTGTGTCAATTATTTGTCCTTGACCTAGCTTATTTTTGCCAGAGATGAATTTTTTATCCCATTGCTGTTTTCTTTCTTGTCCGTATATGCAAAACAAAATTCTTCTTCCATTCATTGTATCACTCATCACCACCATCTCCAATGCTAAAAATAATGGAAATCTTCTGTATGCCCAGAATTTTATTAAAGTAGTTGGAAACACACCGACTTTCAGTGGGAGTAGGGTAGTTTCCCTTAGTTCTCATTCTCTTCTTTTAAAACTTCTACTTCATGGGAGTACAATTTAATTTCATTTATAATTCACTGCTTAGTGCATAGAGCTTTTTGGTCAATCTTATTTGATTTTTTTCTCTTCCCCCCCCCCCCCCCCCCCCCTTCATTTACATCTTAACAATTCTCAACAGATAAATCATCACATGTCAGAATTCAGATATTGCAAAATGTCAAATTTGGAGCTCCCTAGCTTGAACAGACCCTTATAGCTCTGATAACAATATGAAGTTATTCAGTTTTAGTACACAGCTCAGTGCAGCGTACTACTGTGGGGTCACAGCAGTGTCAGAGCCCAGGGTGCTCACTGTGCACCAGGCAAAGCTAGAAAAGATGGATAGGGAGGACAGGGAGAAGAGTTAAAGCTCACATCTGCTGATTTAGGCAGGGTGAGTATTTCATTCTGCATGTTTTCGTGCAAGATATGACATCCATGAGGAGAGGATGTTTGTGAGGAAGTTACCTAAAACATGGTTAAGTATTAATAAGAACAAGTTGATTATCCTGGAAATTACTGACAGTGCTTTCCACCACTTCTACCAAAACAGAGCCGTGTCATTGTGCTCTTCCAACTTCCCGTTTGGCATCACTTGCTGAATAACACGTCTCAATGGTTCCTTGTGTTCACCCATCTGTTTGTTTGTACCACTGGTATTCTATGCACCTTCTTACACTTAAATTGTAAACTTTTAGGTTGTTTGGGATCTGTGTTTGCACAGCACTTAACAGAATAAGCTACCTTTAAATTAGGGTAGGCAGGAAAGCTCCCAAGTGTGTCTGGTTGCATCCCAGCTCCATAAACCTTCTCTTTCCTTCCCCAAAGAGCCCTTCCGTGCAGTAATGTTACAAAACAAAGCAGGACGTACAGATGGACATCATGAAAGCCTGCAAGAACCTGAATTTAGGCAATAAGGTTGCAGGCACCATGTACGTTTCCACGTTTAGGGAGCAGTTTGAGCATATCCATATTGTTCATGATTTATGATTTCTAGTACTTGCTGCAGTGTATGATAAAAACTGTAATTAAAACAGTAATCAATGTATGTGCCACAACAAAATTGGGACCGCTATGAAACAGAAAAGACAATAACAAAATTACCCATACCTCAGTTTTATCTGAGGACTACGGCATAGTTCATGGAGGTACAATCCTAAGCCCTCCCTTAATTAGAATCAGTTCAGAAGAATGTAGTCAATAAGTGATGAAAGAAAAGCCTTTCACTTGCCAATTAGCAACTTCAGATCATGCATATTTTATGAAATTCTGAAAACATTGGTAAACATGCAGCAGCAAGTGTATTAAATTATATGAAATTAATGATGGCTTCGGGGGCAGATGAGTTTGGCTGGCATTTAATTATATGTTTATTTTGTTATATAAATATATTGCAAGTCATTTTTATACAGACAAGTTTTTACAGGTTTGATTGTGTGCGTTCTCACATTTGCCAGCTGTGTTCCTAAGTTTCACCCCTGTTTCTGTTGAGTAATGGTTCAAACAAAAAGGAGTTCCTGATGTAACAAGTTGAGAAAGACATCTTTCTGTGCACTTATACAAGAGATCTCCGAGACACTTTTGTATGAAAGAGTTTTCCAAGGGGAATTTCTTCGTAAAACTTTATCTATCATATCTCCTACAAAAATATTTTAAATTAATTATATTTGTCATTTTGTTATCTCAGAAACATTTTTTCTGCTGATTTGACCTGAGAGCAATTTCCTGAGAGCAATTTCCTTAGGTAGTAACATTTCCCCTTGACCATAAATTTCAAATTTTATCAATTCTAATTTTTGCTGAATCTTGTCAGGAGGCTTTTCTAATACTAATTGTAGCCTAATGTCATCCTAGTAAAGTTAAAAAAATATATATGTTCTTTATATGCATCTCTGTTTATTATCTCATTATCATCAGCTATTCTGTATAGATCATAGCTCAAAAGATGGTTTTGACCCCAACCAGCAGTAAGAATACTACACAGTTCTTTCTTCAAATTTCAACTGGTTCCTAAGAATTTCTGAACTCCTGTAGACAGAGTTTTTCTGTCTCTTCCTATCTCATACCTAGGTGTTAAACAGAAAGTAAATACTGCTTTTTTTCTGTCTCTTATACTGCCTCTCTCTCCCCAGTTTGTTTTATTTCATGTGATTTAAATGCTGCTGATGATGTCAAATTACTATGTTCCTCCTTTGGTGAAAGACACAGAAGCAAAGGCAATATCAGCACAAGTTCTCAGGATTGCTTCAGTTTTTCTTCATCAGTATTTCCCTGTTGTTTAAGGGTCAGCTTGGATAAGTGAAGGTGGTGCAGTTTCCAGAGGAGGATATTTCTCGGCTTGTCTGTTGTTACAGGAAGTTACCACTTATTAATAACTATCAAGTGTTAATGCTCACAGCATCACCCAGAAGCCTCAAAGAGAAGTGGGGTTTTATGATCTGGCTACTCTGAGGCTTGCTTTTTCCTCCAAAGAAAAACCACTACGAACCCTTCTAGCACTGAGAATTACATTCTTCATCCTTTTCTCTCAGCTTCCTGCCCTCTCATCAAAAGACACGATCTCCTCCCTACCTCCTGTCCACTCTCACCTGTTTATTTGCTCTATTCAGCTTTCCAAAGACTTCCTCAGGATTCTTCCAAGTTTACTTCCCCTCTGCTAGTGTGCCTGTGTGTTCATAAATGTCCTCTTTGTCCCTCTTTACCTCATCTAATCAGTTCAGCCTTGTGCAGCATCTGATACTCAGCATGTGACCTACTTTGGGGAAAACATTCTCTTTGCAGGAAAGAATAAGAATTCTCTCTTGGGGAATTTTATGGATATGGTTTTAAGTGTATGTTTATATAAGGCAGTGTAACCAGTGGATGTCCAAAGTAAAAAGGCATACAGACATTTTAATTGAATATTTATTAAACCTAAGACTCTAAAACTTAGCTTTTTTCTTAGATTCTAGTTTACTCAGCAGCATTTCAAGTGCTGATTAACTAGACCTGGTGTTAGGTTCCCTTAGATTTCTGTTGGATTTAATTATACAAGGAATGCAGTTTCTTACATTATTTTGACAGTACAAGAAAGCTTGAACACATTAAAGTCAATATCAGACAAAATAAGAAACACAAAAAAGAGTAATACAGGACTTACTAGAGAGTTAGAGAAAAGGAAAATATGGTAATGAAATGCTGAAAAAATGCTCAAGAAAGCAGAAAAATATGTTTGTTTTGTTTTCTAAAGGAAATATGAAGAAAGAAAGAATCATAAGGTCATAGAATTGAAAGAGTGATACTACAGAGGTTAAGCAAAGAGCAAGATTAAACAGGGAGCAGAGAAGTGGTGCAAGGAAATATGGAACAAATTAATTTACTTTGCAGAAATGGTTAATACCTAGATTTATTTCAGCAATGGGCAAGATTGCATTAGGACTGAGTGGCTGCACTGCTGCTGGTGGCACACCAATGGGATAAGAACAACATTTGGACCTTGTTAGGAGCTATTAATCATCCTATTTTCACTTTAGTACTGTGATGTGTGCCTGGGGCACTGTTACCACACCAGTGTCCTTTTAGTCAAGGCAATCATCTCGTACCTCAGGTACCTCTTGCTATTCCTCCCTGCTGCTCCAGCACTCCTGTTGGCTTCTCCATCCTCTGCTGGAAAAACTCTTAAAAGACAGCAATAGATCTCACAACCTGCTTTTGAGCTGTGAAAACAGAATGTGACCCAGTATTTTGGATAAGGGAAACTCATCCTATAATGGGAAAAGTAGCAGACCTGGGAGAAGAGAGCCAGAGAACATGGTGAGGCAATATATCCTATCTCATCAGCTATCCTCCATCAGGGAGAGTCCATTGGATAGCCTCTAAAAGCTGCTCTCCCTTCTGTTGAAAAGAAGCTGAGCAAAGGGGAAAGTTTTCTGAAAAGGTGTTATGGTTTAACCCCAGCTGGCAACTAAGCCCCGCACAGCCGCTCGCTCACTCCCCCCGCAGTGGGATGGGGGAGAGAATCGGAAGGGTAAAACTGAGAAAACTCGTGGGTTGAGATAAAAACAGTTTAATAGGGAAAGCAAAAGCTGCTTCTGGAAGCAAAGCAAAACAAGGAATTCATTCACTGCTTCCCATCGGCAGGCAGGGGTTCAGCCATCTCCAGGAAAGCAGGGCTCCATTACACGTAACGGTTGCTTGGGAAGACAAACGCCATCGCTCCAAACATCCCCCCCTTCCTTCTTCTTCCCCCAGCGTTATATGCTGAGCATGATGTCATATGGTGTGGAATATCCCTTTGGTCCGTTGGGGTCAGCTGTCCCGGCTGTGTCCCCTCCCAACTTCTTGTGCCCCCCCAGCCTGCTCGCTGGTGGGGTGGGGTGAGACGCAGCAAAGGCCTTGACTCTGTGTCAGCACTGCTCAGCAGTAATGAAAACATCCCTGTGTTATCAACACTGTTTCCAGCACAAATCCAAGATGTAGCCCCATACCAGCTACCATGAAGAAAATTAACTCTATCCCAGCCACAACCAGCACAAAAGTTAAGCTCACATTGAACAGTCATAGGTGCACATGATGCACTCTGGTGTGAGTTGTACCATCTGGAAGAAAGACTGCCTTATACTTTTATTATAGTCACTGTGAGTTTTCTAAACCTTAAGAGGAAAATCATCATTCTGTTTTCTTGGGTTACTTGGTCAGAAGGCTGATTCGTTCTTTTACAAGAATATGTGTTTTAACTGTAGGGTAACTGCACCAATGCTAATGCAAAAAGAACCCTATGAAAACAGCATGTCTTTCTAGGTATTACTTGAAGGACAAAGTACAAAACTAAAAATCTAAAAACTAAAATTAAAGTTCTAAATTAGTTCTATAAGTTGTCAGATAAGATTTCTGTAAGACTTCAGATATTGAAAAAGAGCTGAAGGAAATCAAAGCAAAATGGAATTTTAACTTCTAAATAAAATTAAAAAAAAGACATCCTCTATAGTGAAGAAGACTAGAAAATAATCTGTGAAAGTGTTCTGAGAATAGACGTAATAAGAGCAAGCTCAGATGAACTAATCTGATTTTTAGTGTTAGAACTATTATGCAGGAGTCAATTACTCTACCATAAAGAAAAAAATAAAATAGTTGCAGGCATGATGAGGGAGAATGGACTGATTAAGTCAACACAATAGTCTTTCTAATCACTGGGGAGAGGGTAAAAATTTTGTGAAGACCTTATTAAGGAAAGGGAAACAGAGCTGAAGACTAACTGTACACTATTGATCAGTATTAACTAATCTTGAGTTTGTCCTACTGAGAGAGTAGAGTAGGATACCCTGTATGTGAAAGGTGATATTCAATGTAGGAGTCTGATCCAGAATCTTTTTACCTGTGAAAAATCAGTATGATTATTCTTGACAGAAGAAGTATGTGTGGAGTAAATAAGTACAGGATTTGTTCCTGAAGCTGGAATACCTTTAAGCAGTTTCACTGAAGGTTCGGCCACAGCTGTGGAAGGTGCTATAGCTCTGAAAATACTGGTCTGTCGCTTTTTGCAGTACAGTATTCCCTGGCCACACTTCCATTAGGAACTGCTGTTTGTTAATGATTGAAGCATTCTCATGAGCTTATAAATTTCAGACTGGCTCCTTCAAAAAGCTGGTTTACTGGATCTTCAGTGGGTGGGCAAGGGAGAGGCTTTCTGGAAATATAACATTAATGCTGAACCAGTACAACTCACTAGTTTAAATTGATTTCTTATTTTTCATCAGGGAGTCTATTTTGTGACAGTCTGTTCTTTAAATAGAACTGAATTTAATTTTTTTAACTGGGCAAAGCTGAGAAAGAGGGCCATTCTTTTTACCTGTTTGTAGTGACTGAACTTGACATGAAATCTGGAGGAAATCTTATATGTTCACTGGGGTATTTTTCTTCGAGATAATTAGGGGTCTGATCATGTTTCCATTCTTCCTTTTCAATTTTACTTGCCCAACAAAAAATAATCCCCCTTTCAATTCAGTGCCCTGTTTGGACAAGTTTGCAATGAAATTAAATGAAAACAAGTGTCCCCTTTTATATTATTTCATAAGTTGACACAGTAAGTTTAAATTTGAAAAGTTTTATGAAATATAGTTATGGGAATCTTGAACAACAGATGGTGGATAAACACTGTACACTTTGAAATGTGGTATTCATAGCACTTGTTCTGTCTGTGCTGTGGGTTCACTCTCTGTGCATGACTCACACACAAATATGCATTCACAGATAATGCAGAACAAAGTTAAGTTTAGATTTGAAATTTTCTTGTTTTCCTGACTGTGTTCCCTAAATGCTTCTAATGAAGCGGTCTGACTTGCTACTCTCTGTATACCATGCTACTTTGTTGTAAGGAAAATGTTTTCGTTAACTGTCATAATGATTTGCATCTTTGTGCTGCAGTGTAAAAAAAAATTCCTAATAATTAGGAACCATTGTGGGTAGCCAGGGTGAGGGTGGGAAAAGATTAATTACTTCTTGTAAATCAGTAAGTTTTACAAAGGCATTTCTTAGTGAAGTGAGTAAGTGGGTTAGTTACATGTGTTTGCTCAGTTTTACCGAAGTGCTCTTTGTTCATTATTGTTAAATTTGACTGGAAAATAACTTTTTTAAAATAATTAAAAATGTCTATTGCAGAAACATTTGGATCTAAAAGAAACAAAGCTCTGAAGGCATCTTATCTCAGAATGAATATTGAGCACTTTGGGAGAGCAGGCAGTGATGCCAAACATGTCTCATTCTGTCCTTGGTGTTGGCGCACATGATGGTGGTGTAGGCTCAAAGATGGGACATTTGTAAAATCAGGCTTGTTAGAAAGGGTCAAGTCAAATATTTTTTACCTGAGTGCTCCAGCATTCAATTTGTCTACTGTAATGTTGATTTACATGTAACATTATATCTCTCAAATCTCAGTATCGTGTTGCAGCTTTTGGCACAGATCTAATAGTTGGTTGAGGCTCAAGTCGAAATCTTGTCTAGTAGAGTTGCATGCAAAACTTTTCATTCACTTTCAAAAGCTTCAGAAGTTTCTCTTATATTATTCCAAATCCTCTTATTGTTTTTACATTTGTTGTTTTGATAGTAGATTTTGAATTCTACAGAGAACTTCCTTGTAGCCACTTGTTAAATTAATTGTAATGCACGTTGCAGAATATTAGTATTTTTGTAAATGAATTCAACATTGAGTAACTACAGTGTTTCTGTGTCACTGATCTGAATTCTTAATCACAATTAAAATTTACTCTCTCTGTATAACTACATAACTATCGAATAATTTCTTTTTCTAACTTTCTATTTCTCTGGCTTAAAAGAGTTAAATCATTAAATGTTTTGACATCTATTATCCCCTTTGTACTGATGCATATAGTTGTAATAATTCAGAACAGGCAAAGCCCATGACATGTTTCTAAATCTTGAATAGGTGGAGGGGACAGGCTAATACTTGCCCATCGTTGTGTGCTGTTGTCCTCTTGGGATATCTCCATGTTGTAGGAGAGAACGATTTTAAACCTTATAAATCCTTACTCATGGAAATGACTGCAGGAGGGAAAGATCTGGGGGAGATTCACATGCATCAGGATTCTGTAAGTTGTTACTAGCCGTATTGCCAAACATCCCACCTAAATTTATATTTAAAAAGAATCAAGAAAAAATGGTCAAGATATGTTCCAACTACCCCCTGCCCAGCCCCGTATTTCCAAATTTCTCATCATAGGAAAAATCTTTGCCAGAAATGAAGGATTTTATTTTACTTTATTGAAATCTTGTGTATATTTGATGTATACCAAAACTACGTATCGTTTCTGATGTTGTTGAAGCAGTAACATTGCTCTATAGAGAAAACTGAGGCAGGCATTGAAATGGACTGATACACGTAGAACCGCCGTTCCCTGTTTCTCTGTTCGTGTATCCCACCACATCTGATTACTGAGAAAACATATATCTTTACGTTTTTTTCCCTTAAGACCAGCCTTTAATAGCCATTTCATTTCTCTGTTTAAAAGCTGTTTGTTAACTCACTTATTGTTGCTTTTATTCAGAATCTAAATCCTTCCTAACGTGTCAGCTTTGGCATAAAACAAGAGTATGCACGCCCTGGTTATTTTGGCCAGTTCTTATATTACAGTCTACGCTGGTATGTCCCACAAGCTTCCTGTGCCTGAAGTGCTGTTCAGTGGAGAGATTCTTTTGGTTATGTTTATATGTATCCCTCTAGTTCCTCAAAAACAAATGTCTGTCTGTAACTTCTGCATGGATCTTTTTTTTTTTTTCCTGGATAACTTTGGAGACGATGACAAACCTTAATAGATGTTAAAAATTCATTCCATGTGATACTTACAATTTTTCTTTGATGGATTTTTACCTTTTAGATACATTTGCTAACGAGTAGATTACATTGCAATGACAATGTGTAATTTATTTTCTAGCTATAGAATTTTAATGAGAAATCTTATTTCAGCTGGAAAATGCAGTCGCCCCCTTGATTTTTAAAGGACATTACCATTATTAGCAGTAGATTTATACAAGTATACTTAGGCATGCAAAATAAAATTCTGATGCAGAATGGAGTCTGTGGATTTTAGGCAGTATAAGGACGGTATACTGTGGAAGAGTACATTATATGCGTTAATATATGTTTGACTTTAGATTAAGTTGATGCATATCATGGGAACAAGGAAATGTTTAATGCTTAAAATGGCTGTGGTTGTGCTTTGAATAGGATTTTGAACAAACCTGAAAAGAGAAAAATAAATATGTAATATGTATTAATACAGATAATAGCAGTTCCTTGTGTTAACTATTTTGGGGTAATACCTACTATCTCTGTAGTGAACTTCCAGAAGGAGTCTTGAGAAAAGCCAGCCAAGGTACCAGCCATGGCTTCTCCTAGTTGTTTCTACCTTTGGTTGTATATCACTGATGGCAGGGTGAGAATTGGATGTGAAATCTTATGTTACGAAATTTTTTGAGGTATCTTTTCTTTTTTTTTTTTTTTTTTTACCTCCACTGCACACTGGCAGACATTTGATATATTTCACACGTTTTCTTGGGGGAAAGATGTAAAGTGAAAGGAAAAGGGATTCACAATCATCATAAAAATATTTATCCGGGGTGTGGGAAAATGGGATTGACATGCCTCTTCTGCCTGATGTGTAACAGGGATTTGTCCATGATGAATGTCTAGCTTTGCTGAGGTGTGTCTTTGTCCTGTTGGACCTGTTCCACTTTGAATATACAATTATATATTCATTAGATCAGAGATAGTGTGCCTGGTGATTAAGGCACTCCTTTGAAATGTAAACCCCAGTGGTACCTGTTCCAGAACAGTAGTTTGGTTCAGGTTTTGCAGCACAGATGAGTTCCTCATCAACGCCCTGCTGGTTATTCTCATCTCATTCTCTCTTTCCTGCTTTTTAACACCCTTTCTTACCTCAATTTTCTCTCTCATTTTAGAGCATAAATTGCATGCCAGGACTAAGAAACTATTAAAGGAGGGTTGATTGCAACTGATAAATGTATGTGAAACATTTTGACTTGCACCAATTTGCATGTTGATGAATTGCAATGCAGAAGTGTCTCTTTCTATACAGTATATATAGAGGGTATGTAGCATGCCTAGCCTAATTGAAGATGTTCTACTGAACATGTTTTAAAAGCCAGGTGAAATGGATGCCACCTATTTTGTACAAAAATATACAATCATCCAAAAAAGATACGTTTATCTTTCCTCATTCTTACAGCTCAATGTATTCTGCTGATGTTATGCATCAGGATTTTAGGGGTGTTGTTCAGGAGGATTTTAGGATGTCAGTAGAGTAGTGTTCAGTGCCCTGCTTCAAAACCCACTACAACTCCTTAGCTCTGAAGGGGATGTGAGAATTCTCTCTCCTTAAGAAGGAGGGTATGGAAATTAAAAAGTCTTGAAGTGGCAATAGTTAATATGCATGTTCATGACAAAAACAGAGAGGGAAAGTTTCACTGCTAGGTGTACTTACAAATGTTGAGTTAGCAATAATTTTCCTTTCTACTGAAATTGCTTTCTTCTCTGAATTTATCCAATACTGTTGAAAAGTAAAGTTAGTGTAGGAGGCCGTAGTATCAGGAGCATACTGCTCATTTTTCTGTGACTATTTTATGAATAAAATTTCAAATCCATTTGCATTGCTGACATATAGACACAGAGTCCTTTTCCCTTTCTGAAGGACTATTTCTTCCAGGTTTTATTTTGCATTGTTAGTTTACTGTCTGGGGGGGTAAATGTGGAATACATTTCAGGAACAGTAGAAGTAGACTTAAGTTTTTTCATGGTACCAAGAACAGGAGTTTCATCTTTATTTCTGAAAGTGGCTACTCCTAAAATGAATCAACAATAAAAGGTCTTTAGTGACAGAAAAGCTACTGCTAATACTAAGAAAACTAGATCTGAAACGTTAGGAATTCAGATAAAAGATTAGATTTTCAAAAGCGTTTACTTGTAGCCTGGCTGTTTCTTTTGAAATAGGTGGTAATTCTGTCAGACATCAATAGAAATAGTTTGATTCTTCTGAAAATTCTGCTCAACAAACGTATTACTATACTTAAATAGGCTTATCTGTGTGAGCAGCATCTGTGTGTGACCCAGAGGCATGTAGGGCTGTGATCTTTCCATAGAGAGTCTGAGATCAAGTGAAAATGTCTTTGTTGGCTTTTGCTTTTCTTCTTAAAAAGCGTACATTGGTCAACTTCTAGTCTAACTTCCATTCGTCTGGTAGAAATATTGTCTTAGATTGTCTGTTCCACAGCCTGTCTTCCTACCACCTCCAAAAAGGCAAAAGTGGCATCTGTACAGCTGGGAAAGAGAGGACTTTTTCCATGAATCACAAGACCATTATTCTCTGCCAGTGAATCACTGACAGCCATCTTTAAAATATTGTTACTAAACTTGAAAATTGCTATTAACTTATCCTAAAAATTTTTAATTTGATTCAATACGGTTCATTACCATGACACATATCTGAAGTAGGACATGGGAATTTAGAATTCCTTTGAATTGTCAACAAAAAATAATATCTGATATTATATGTTATTATATGAATATTGTTGGGAATGGTAGTCTAGTTCTGTTGCACCGTGTTCTGTGTATTTATTTATATATGTGCATACTGTATTCAGCACACTACTAAACGTTTTACAAGTGTTGATGTAAGTAAAGGAACAGTGAATCTTATCTCAACTGATTTTTAGAAGGGCAGGAAAATATTGCCTAGGGAATGTTTTTAGCCAAGTTTGGCAAAGAGATACCTGGTTTAAGATTCCACTTCCCTTCTTCCTCTCAGAAGGGCACCTGTAAATTTGATTTTTCTAATGTAAAGGAACTGTGCATTTCTCATGTGACAAAATTAATTTGTTTAATTTCAAAGAACTGTGTGAAAGTTATTCAACTTTCAGTTGAATTCAATTTACAGTTTTAGCCATGAGTTTCATCTGACTTTCATAGAGACCATGTCAAGAAAGCCTCTGTGCTCAAGAATGTACAGGTACAAATCTTGGAAAAGGAATTTTTTAAGGACGTATACATGCAAAATGTTTAAATATCATGTAATTGTTAAGATAAAATTTAGAAGGCAAGTTTTTAGTGCCTGAACTATTCCTAGGCTGGCAGCAGGTTTTGAAAACTTGTTTTTTATTTGTGACAGTGGTATTTCATAGAAGCAGAGAATAATTCAGTTTGGAAGGAATTTGTGGAGGTCATCTAGTCCAAGCTCCTGCTCAGAGGCAGACAGCTTTGAAGCTATGTCAGATTGCTCAGGGTCATAGCCAGTCAGGTTTACTAAGAATAAGAAACAAAATGGACACT
The DNA here is from genome assembly GCF_000699105.1 of Pygoscelis adeliae. Taxonomy (NCBI): domain Eukaryota; kingdom Metazoa; phylum Chordata; class Aves; order Sphenisciformes; family Spheniscidae; genus Pygoscelis; species Pygoscelis adeliae. The sequence continues at coordinate 1,267,826 of NW_008824754.1, read as the reverse complement.
GAAATGAAATGTTACAATAAAATAGGGTCAGGACAAAGATGGAAAACATGATGAGATTTAGATGTGTGTCTGTGAAACACAAAGAAGAATGAATTGTATTTTATGCTATTTATCCTTCTTTGTATTTCTTCTCAGTGAAATCTATAGTTGAGCATCATGGGGCCTGAAAGAAAAGTCTTAAGTGTTATTCAAAATAAGAAAGTGTTTCAAAAGCTTGCTTTAATGTGTATTAAAAGAGAAGGTAATGCTAAGCTCTGTGTGCTTAGCCACTAGAGTAGTGCAATGATGGCAAGGTAAGTGATGCAATAGCAAGAATACTCAGTCATTTGCCTTTAGGATTTGTGCTTGAACTTGAAAACCTTAAGGGCTTTTTAGTTCATTAATAGTTTAGCTTTTTTTTCCAGATTACATGCCCCGAAGATCATGATTTTGAATAAGGAGACAAATTAAGAGCATTTCCTTTGATGCAGGATTGAATAAGAGTTGGAAAGAAAAGATTATCAGAATCTTACAATGGATATAAACATTCCAGAATTTTAATCTAAATGAATAACCATATGTGTATTTCAGTAAAGAAATCTAACTCAAGAAACTGTTGGGCTATAATACGTTAAAAATATGCTAAAAAAAAATCACAAGATGAGAACAACTAAATATAGTGATTTGATATCTGTGAACATGACAGTCAAATGGAAAAGAACAATAGCTTAGACAATAACTTGGAACTTGGGCTTATTCCAGCACCTTTAATACTCAAGGAGTCTCAAATTCCCCTAAGTGCTTTACAAAGCAATGCTATAGTGATCGTGTCATCTGTCCAAATAAACCCATTTAGGCATGCAGCAGTTTTTCAACACAAAGACTTAGAGCTACAAACTGGTTTAACCAAGGAGTTTCCACATAGTCTGAAGACACCCATTGGGGTTTTCATAGCACTGAATTATCAGCAGAAAGGGATGAGAGGTGTCATCCTTTAGAGAGGAACTGGAGTCATCAGTAGGAGTTTTCTTCTTTCCTTTTAATTGCTAGCACTATGTGGTGAAACACTGTTGGTTTCCGTAGCTTCAGTAAAATCAGGTTTCTGTTCCCTAAGCCCCTGTACAGGACATGACTGTCTACTTCTGTCATAGAGTTACATTTAAACATGTCTTAATTTCCTCAGTTTTTGCAGATAATTGCATTGTGAAAACTTCAGTGATGATCATGTCAAAGTTTAAAAGTAGCCTGCCTCTTGAATAAGCTTTGCTATTCTTTCAATTCCTGTTAGTGTTTTACTCCTATTCTTCCCCACCACCCCTTACGTCTAGTTACTATTATCACTTAGTGGGTGCTTTCCCTTCCTTGATCTGATTTTTTCACTTTTGATTGTGTAGTTCTGCCAGTTCAGAAAGCTCTCAGGGTCTGGTTGATGGGAAGTCTAGTGCTAGCCTGGAGAGACACAATATGACAAAGAAAGATTTTTTTCAAGTGAAATGGAACATATCACTCCTCAGAAGCAGCATTTCCCTCCTCCAAAGAACATGCATCTGTGTTTTGATGAAACATTTTGGATATTTAGTTTTCTCCCATACTACTTTTCAGCTACTCATCAGACTGTGTTTTCTGTGACATTTGTTTGCTTTTGTTGTACGCAGCTAAATAAAAGAGGACTTACATTGCCTAACTTTTCTGTATGAGACAGACTAGGGAAGGTCATGATGCTCCCGTGATGCTGGGAAAGACTATCCCTACAGATAATACTGAAGTAGGACGAGAAACACGTTGAAGAAAAAAGTAGGCACACGTTTGTCACAGCTCAGAAGCTGTTAGTGTGAGCTTGATAGAAATACAATAGTGAAAACCAAACCTGAGGAGAGTTCACACCTATTCTTTTGAATCAATCTGTATACAGGCAAAGGATGCACTGGCATTTTCTCAAGAGATTGCTTCACTTGGTAGCGGTTTCATTCCTTGTCTAGATTTGCTGTTTTACAGTATTGTAGGTTTCACATGTATTATGAAAAACCAAATCCATGGGTTCTTTTTTAAAATCCTCCTTCTTGAATGCTGTACTTCATCTGGGCAGAGCTGAAAGAACAATATCCCTCTGCAGATAACAAGTGAGAGTAAGCATACAAAGCAGCTGTAGTCAAAGCAGTTGTAGTCGTGTGTATTGTGGTTTTGTAATGAATGTGCTGAACCTGATAAGGGGCTTGAAAACAACAAATGGCACTGTGAGAGATGAAAATCTGTACCATATGGAGCATAATATAACTATGGAGTCTCAAAACTCTGACTCTGGGGAGTGTGCCAGCATACGTGGGAGAAGTGAGAATTTCATGAATTATGTTACTCTTGAGTGGATTTGAAAGTACAAAAGAGTTCAACAGCACTCTGATAAATATGCAAATGTCCTTGTTCTCTGAATGAGACAGGAATGTGGCTTTGATGTTTAGGCTTTGGAAACTTGAGCTTTGGATAAAACACGGTAGAAGAAAAGTACAACATAGTACAGCATGTGCAAATACCTGAAAATATTGCTGGAATGATTTAAGTCTAAAGACAGGATTAAATGTGGCAGGATTAGTAAGGTCTAGTGTTAGAGTGGGAGATGGCCAAAGAACCACGTACTGTATGGCAGGAAACAGTTTGGTTATTTAGCACGTATCGCTCTTTCTTCAGAGTATAAAAACAATGCTAGTATAAATGCCAGATTGTGAAAAAATTGCAAAGCAGAATCCTGTCTTGTCTTAAACATCTTAGAACCTTGAGTAAGTGGGTTTAACAAACATTTTCTGTCAAAATCCTGAATTAGACGGAAGTGTTTTGCATATTATAAAATCACCTGTTCATTTCAGTGGGATGAAGCATTAACTTCTTAAGCTGCTGTTTGAATGGGGCATTGTTGAGTGATGGGTGAAACACCCCCACATGCCGTTAAACTAAGCATGGCTGAGTGAAAGGTAGAAAAAATTCTGTATCGCTTCACTGTCAGGTGAATAGAGTTGTATTTTTTAGGTGAGAAGTACTTTGTGGAGAAAAATGTTATTGAACAAAGTCTGCAGAAGTACTTAGCACCCACTGATCCTTCCAGCAATCTCAGATGATCATCCTTTTCTTGGACTTGGTATATCTAAAGGTATTCCCTCCATATAACCATCTTAAGTGCCAGACTAAGTAATCTTATCTGCTTTAACACAGAGTAAAAAAGAAAGCCTGTGAAGGACTATTTCAGAGCAGCAGCAAATCCTGGTGTGTATCTAATCCTCCCATGACTGTCAATTAGGGTCAGAGTTTTCAATCATTTGTCTCATTTGTAGACTATGTTACTTGATTCACTCTGCTTGCCCCACAGCTCATAGTTGGTTTTTTTTTCCCCCGTCTCTTGCCAAGAAAATTAATTCCCCACAGTTTTCTAAGCTTGACTCATTCTCAGCTTTCACTTTCTCATGCTGTTGAGTAGTTCTTGGAGATACCTAATATCGTAGAACAAGGGTGAATGTGGTTTATGGAAGGTGGTGTTATTTTCTTTGTCTCACGGGAGAAGGTGTTGGGTTTTTTCATCTGAAACAGAACTATCCTGAGGGAAGAACCTTAAGACGAGCCAAAGCTGGTAACACCCTTAGCCAGGACTCAGGGGCTGCTGTTTTGTAAAACTGTTTTTGTTATTAAAAAGGTACCCTGTGAGAGATTAATTTTGGACATAACAAAAATTTGCTATTCCAGCCAAACTGTTTTCTATATCTGTAAAAAACAAGTATTAGTTTCATATTTTACTTTTTATAAGGTTTCAGAAGTATGACTTCACTTAAGCAGAAATGTAAAAAATAAAAATTAGTTCACGGTGATTAAAAAAACTTACTAAAATATATAAAAAAGTCAAGTTTCAAATTATGTGTCTCAGAGTGTGTTTCATAGTTCAAGTAAGGGACATGTTTTTCCACCATCTGAAATAACTCAATAGTAGTTTATGAATTAACATTTCCTCACAGCAACATTTACTTACAGGAAGGTGCTGCATTAGACTTGAAAAGGAAAAACAAGCAAATCTCCTTTTTAACAAAAATAGCATAATTCCTAAACCAACATCACCATCAGAAAAGTGTGCATTACTTACACAGAGTGAGAAAGTGCCCTGCCTGTAGCAGCCAAAGCTGAAAAGCTTTAGGATTTTGATGCATGTATGTCACATTCTGAAATTCTGTCAAATGCATACCAAGTCTACGCTGACTTCAGAGGTTATAACTTACCTTTGTATTAAGGTGGTTTGAAATTTTGCATAAACAAGAGAAAACCAGCATTGCTTAGATTAAAGAAAGGTGAGGATTTACTGAACATACAGATCATAAGTGCTCTTAAAAAGCTGAAGGATACTTCCCATTGTAAAATTCAACAGACAACTTTTTAAGGAGTATCAAGTAACAAAGTTGATAGGGTCTTTTAAATTTGTAATAAAGGAAGACAGAAAAAAATATAGCATGTATTTAGAAATGAGTCAGCTATTATTTTGTGAGCTTTCTCTTGACTAAACTTGCTCGGAGAAAAACTGCAAATTTAGGCAGAAATTCATACTTTAAAGCCATCTGTAAAAGATGTGAGAGAGAAAAACATTCCACAAATTCGTCCGAGAACACCGGAGTAGAGGTAGGAAGCTTACAGGAAAAAAAACAAAACAAACATCTTGAGATAAAATTATTTTAGGTACACTATTAAGAATAATCAACATAGGCAGTGTTTTCTCTTTGTGTTTTCTTTAATACATAAAATTCTGCTTTTTATGAACATGTGGTTTAGCAAGAGAAGATTTTCTTTAAAGTCTCAAAATTTTATAGGGGAACAGAAGAAGAAGCATTATTATAAGAATAAAAATCACAGATTAAGTTATTTATTATCTAATTAACCATTTTTTCCCTATCACTTTTGTTCAAAAGTTTGCAGCACTTTGCAGATGTATATTATTACTGCCCTTTCCCTTTCTCCTCTCTTCCCCAAGCAATAAAACTTTCCCCAAAGAAAGAGCAACAAGTTTGAGCTCACAAAGGCAGCGAGGGTCAAGAATTTTGACTCTCTTTCCCATCATCTCATGAATGGACTCGAATGCTTCATCCACAAACACGTACGCTGTGACCACTCTTAACTTCCCCTGTATTTACTGATAAGCAGCATTTCTTAGGGCCGAACGGAAAAGTCATCATACATTTCTGCGATACTGTGTTTGGATTTAGGTTTTCTGTGGAGTAGGAAAACAATCTTACATGATGGAAACTTAATGTCCTTACTTGGGCAAAACCCTTGAAAACAGTGGAAAGCTTTGTAGGCTTGACTTGTGTCAATTCTGTTATTTACATATTACTATTTATTTACTATTTGCATAATTCAGCACATTACAGCTTTATTAACATTAACATATTCCTTAACAGCTGAGCAAAATGGCTCCCTTAAACCTGTAAGTAAAAAAAAATAGAAACACAAAGATCATTTCAGTAATAGAGGCTGTGGGAGTATGTGTTGTCACCTGAAACATCTTTCAGCCTCTGGAAACTATTCTGCTGTACAGTTCCTCATTCTCCCTTGGACTTTTTGCTGACTGATGGACTCTGTGAAACAGGCTTCCTGGTACGCTGCCATGACAGGGTGAGGTTGCAGCAATAGTTAAGTGAACTCTGTGCAATTCATGTCTATTATTTTTCTAACTGAAATGCCAGAGAGTTTCAAAATCATGTCACTTCAGAAGATTACCAGAAATTCTTTTAGGAGCACTGAAGTAATTAAGTCATTTAAGAAGAGTCTGTGAGAAGCTGGTGTAAAACACTGAGTTCTGCTGTCACATTATTGATTAGAATGAAAAAAAAAAAGAAATTAAAACAGAAAACAACCTCTATGTGATTGTGCTATGCTTACTTAGTGTGGTAAAATACAAATCACTTGGTCTTTATATAGGGAAAAACTCAGTCTGCCCTTGATGTGCATTTCTGATCTCATTTCTGCTTCTTGGGCTTATATTCTTCTGTGATTTTGTAAAGACTGAGTGACTTTACATCATTCGTAATCAAACTCTGCTCTAAAGCGAAATGCAGCTCTTGAGCAGGAAAAAGAAAAAAATGAGACAGTAAGGAGGAAATCATTTGTAGAAGTGTATGGAAGGCTATCAGCCATGGAGAGCTGTAATGTCATGGGAGAATAACTTCAGAAGTTCTCAGTGTCGACTTCACTCTGTTTCCACGGAAGTCAGTGTGGAGCACTTCTGAGGATTACTCTCTGACGAAATAAAAATGCTGCAACCTATGAAGATGCAGCCTGTTACATGGCTGCTCATAGTGGTGTGTAAAAGGAGAAGAACGCAAGATGGAAGGCTAAGTAAGAAGAAGGATGGGTCACATGGCCTTCTGGCTACCCAAAACCATTACCTGCTGGGGATTCTTACTTTATTTTTGTGATCTTCACGTTGGCAGTATAACAAGTCTTGAGGGGGGAGATTCAAACTGGCCAGAACTTGTAAGTTTTATTTTCTTTCCCTGGCATGTGAATCATCCATCATCTTATTCTGACCCCAAGTGTTGTGTTTCAGTGTTGGAGAAGGTGTAACACCAGTCGTCTGAAGTGATACTGTGTCTCTGTTGGAGGTTGTCTGCCCCTCCAGGGCTGGAAGAATTACAGCCAGGCCTCTTCCCTGCTCAGGCTGAGCTATAAAGAACTCAGCTGACCCTTGTGGAAGTGCAAAGCCCCGTCTGAGAAAGGCATAAAGGAGGCAGGCTTGTGTAGTAAACCTTAAGAAGAAGTACTGACCTTCCCTTCAGAGGAGAACAGGAAGGAAGCCTCTGGGGCTGGGCTGGGAGAAATTATTTTGATTTGGTAGTTTGACCTAAGTTTCTCTGTTTGAAAAGTGAAGCTGAATCAAGAGAGAAATTTGAGCTTGATGGTAAATCCCTGAGAAGCATGAGATAGCCAGCATGAATAGGAAGAAACTGAGGCAACCTTTTTTTAAGGCAAACTGGGCATGTTGTACTATGCTAAGCCTTTTGTCAGGCTGTGTGCATGACTGAGGCCTTGCAACAAAAGGTGGGGAAGCTAGTAAGAAACTAAACTAACAATTAAAAAAATACATTCATGCATCTATTGCTGAGTAATTTTGTGCAAATCTTCCCTGTATTGTCAGTAACTCATTATATGAGGTTTTTATAGTAGTAGCAATTGAGAACTTGGACAAAGAGATGGCAAGATTTAGGTCAAGAGATAATTTAGCTAAAATGAATTGAACATAAAATTATTTGGATCTGGACCCTTATATATTTGGGCATGCAAATAATGACGTTTGAGCAATGCCATTAAAGTTAGTAGGTCTGAGACTTGTTCAGAATTTTTTATCCCCTACGTATGTTTTGGGATTTTTGGCTAAATCTCTGCTACCGAAGAATCCTGAAACAAAGCTGGCAAGCATATTTGGGCCTAAATATGCTTTTAATCTCAATTTAAAAGTACCAATGGAATATCCCAAAGGAGGAAGACTTCCATTGCTTTACACCTCTTCTCCTCTGTATCAGCTGCTATTAGTTCTTATTAAACATTTATCTGCATTGTCACCAGGCCCCTGAGCTCATTGTTAACTTGCTTTGTAAGCATCCAAGAGAAGTAAGGCTTGGAATAGAAAGAGGGCAGTGAATTAACTTGACAGATATTTATGGGGAACCACTCCCAACCATGAGAGTCAGCATGAGAGAAAGCATGAATGTTCCACCTTGGAAAATGCAGTGGCTAAGTGCTGCTGTTTTGGGCTGAGGGAAGGCGGACATTTTCATCGGTTAACATGAAATGACAGGGAGACAGAGATATGCCAAGAAAAGCTGTGAAGATAATTAACACACTGTTTTTTTCTGGGATGGGGACAAAGGAGATGCAAAAAGTAAAGGGTGGGGAGCTAACCCTTGCAGAAAGGTTCAGGAAGTGTTGTGATGGTAGACAGTACTTAATTGGAACTTGGAGTTACAGCTCGTCAACTACGATGAGTTTTTAATATAACAACCATATGCTGATGAACCTGCACACTAGTAACATGGGACAAAGCATGAGGGGGAGGAGGGATCTGTACATCAGTATTGCTACTCAGAACTGAAGTACAGTAGCTTTCAACCAGAACGTTCCTATTACATTATTTTTCAACCCAAGGCTCTTAAAAGGCCAGTTACCCATGAGTGATGGTAGCCATGCTTTTAGCCTTGTTGGCCATGAGCTGAAGGACAAAGACAGAAGATTTTTCCATGTAGCCAATGCAGACCCTTCAAGAATAACTGTGAAAAAAAATTGTGTAATTGCACTTAGCTTTTGCGGCGCAGTTTCTGGTGCAGGAAAGCCTTGCAGGGATACACCTAGCTGCTGAGGCAGCTAGTGTGTGACTGCTTGTAGATCCTGTTGATCAAGTCAAGGACTGCAGCCAGAATAATTGCTTGAAAACTTCTGGATACAAAAGTGCCAGTGAGGAGTGCTGCCCTGTTCTTTTAAAAGGTTATTCCTAAGGGGCAGAATCGGAATAGCCTTGCAGTATAACAGATGCGCATTTATGGATAAATGTCAAAGGCTAGCACAGATTCTTCCAAGAAGTTTGTAGCAGTTTTACCACGTCAGTGCTTACAGTCAGCATTGCTATATTTTTTAGCTCTAAAAAGTTAATGGAAAAAAGTATGGTAGGAGGAAAAGAGTGCAGGGAAAGTGTGAAACCTTTTCAGAAATTATTTCGTGCTGTGGAATCTAATGAACTTTATGTGAAGAACTGTAACAGCTAAGCACACCCCACATAACAGGCAAGATTTGACAGTTTTTAAAGCTCTTCAGGCACGCTTTTTTATTATGATATAACTGTTAGCATTCCCTAACCAACTAAAAATTATGTCCAG
>NW_008824754.1:1253297-1258907 GCF_000699105.1 Pygoscelis adeliae | reverse complement strand
AGGTTTTGTGGATTTGGAAATCCACCTCCATTCAGAAACACTGGTTATTGCATATTTTCTAAATCTGTTTGGAGTTAAGAATAAACCCAACAATTTTATTTTAATTTTTTTTTGGGGGGGGTGTCTTAAAAATCAAGTATTACACAAACTTTCTAGAAAATTGTCCTTGCTTTTAGTAGTGTTTTAAGGCTTTTGTTCCAGGCTTCATGAAGTGTGTATAAGTATACATTTTTTTTATTCTTATGTGTTGGAAGATTAGCTTCATTAATAATATGACATATAGAAAAACTTACAGGAAAATATTCTTAAAGTATTTTTAGAGTGCATGTTGGTGTAGAGTGCACTGTATAATTAGGCATGTGTTAAAATATTGGGAAAATAACCTGAATCTGAGATCATAGAATCATAGAATCATAGAATCATTAAGGTTGGAAGAGACCTCCAAGATCATCGAGTCCAACCATCAACCCAACACCACCATGCCTACTAAACCATGTCCCTAAGCGCCTCATCTACCCATCTTTTAAATACTTCCAGGGATGGTGACTCAACCACTTCCCTGGGCAGCCTGTTCCAATGTTTAACTACTCTTTCAGTAAAGAAATTTTTCCTTACATCCAATCTAAACCTCCCCTGGCGCAACTTGAGGCCATTTCCTCTCGTCCTTTCGCCAGTTACTTGGGAGAAGAGACCAACACCCACCTCGCTACAACCTCCTTTCAGGTAGTTGTAGAGAGCGATGAGGTCTCCCCTCAACCTCCTTTTCTCCAGGCTAAACAACCCCAGTTCCCTCAGCCGCTCCTCATAAGACTTGTTCTCCAGACCCCTCACCAGCCTCGTTGCCCTTCTCTGGACATGTTCCAACATCTCAACATCCTTCTTGTAGTGAGGGGCCCAAAACTGAACACAGTATTTGAGGTGCGGCCTCACCAGTGCCGAGTACAGGGGCATGATCACTTCCCATCAGATGATCCTGATGATGAAAGGGAGATTAAATCAAAGATTGATAATGCTGCCCTGGAGATGTTTATTAACTCTAGCGAAAATATAAACAGAGTGTTTCAGTATTATAATGTTTTTCGTATTATAACTAGCTGAGAAGCATTAAAATATGTGTAGTCCTAAATCCTTCTGCTTGGATTATAAATTAGTTTAGTACTGAAAATTTATTCACAATTATATGCTGATAGCAGAGCTGCAGATTGCATGTACATCTCTTGAGTAATGAGAACGGCATTGCTTGTGAATGTAGAATACTGATAACAGAATTAAGAACTTGATGTGCTGCAGGCAGGCAACATGCAGGCTTTCACACACAAAATGCGTTGCATGCCTGACCTACTAATTGAAGCAGAATTCAAAAATGCAGAAATGAGATTTGATTTAAATTTAAAAAAGTAGAGAGGTGCTATTTTTATTAGTAACTCTTCTCACTAGGACCAAACCGGATACCTGTCCACAAGCAGGAGTGAAGGAAACAAACTCCCAATAATCTGAGAAATTTAGTGAAATAAGAGAAAAGTATTTTTAGTGCCCTAAACATATTTCATTCACAGAAGTGTACATCTTCTGCAATATCAATAGTCTTGTATCACTGTGATAAGCCTAAATACCTAATTATAAAAATACTTTGGGATGCGAGAGACTTAAAGGGTCGAGTATTACATTTAATTTATTCAAAAGAATGTCTCTGACAAATGTGAATTTATACAGAAAAGTATAATGACTAATATATACTTCCAAAAAAGGGTTAGAATTGTGGGTTTGAACTGTATGTGAAAAACAGTGACTTAAGTTGCAAGTGTTTGTATGTGTGTACACACCTATTTAACTTTCACAATATTCACACAAGTAGTAAAAGCAATAAGGATTATTGAGTAGACCCTCATAATGTGTCTTTCAAATATTTCGTTCTAGCAAATCAGTAAGATGCAAGAAATAGTTTTGTTTTGTGAATTTTTTTTTTTTTAAACCATGTGAATCTGAGCAATGATCACTTTTCAACAGAAAATGGTGTACTAAAGTACTTCAGGACTAAATGTTACTCACTGTTTCTGTGTGTAAATGACAGTGAGTTTTAAAGTCTTTTTTCAAAGCTCTGAAGTGTTTTTAGCCTCTAGTTCTCATTGACTTCGATAAATTCCTATTGGTGTTCAGATGCTAATTTATGTGGCTGCTGTTGAAAACAATTAAATTTAGGTCAAATCCTGTTTCTGCAGGAGCATCCATTAACGTTGCCATTAACTCTGGGAAATCTTTGTGTTCGCAGCCTCTGTTCTTTAACTGACAATTAATTTTTTCTGACTGAGTCACCTGCCTTCAAGTATGGAGTTGACAAATAAAGGGCTTTCTTTAAGAAGCAAGGATACTTTGCTCCTGCACTGCATATAAATTCTGTAGAAATCTAGCATCTATGATGCATTTACTGTTTTTATTTTTCCAGGGGAATTCCGGCCTGGGGTTCAGTATTGCTGGAGGAACAGATAACCCACACATTGGGGATGATCCTGGGATATTCATTACTAAGATTATACCAGGAGGAGCTGCAGCAGAGGATGGAAGACTCAGGTAAAAACTGACTCATTGTGTACGTTTGGAAACAAAATGCATCATTATTATAAATTATTCTCTAGGAGTCAAATGCGAACTGGGTCTTTCACTGAGTCAGGGGAAGTAAATGACATGACTAGAGTTTCCTTTCTGCTAAGGTAGGAGAGCTGATTTAAGTAGCTTAAAGCAACAGAATAAGGTTAGTTAAGTCCTGTATAAAGGGGCATTTGCTGGCAGCACCTCCATCTTTCTACCAGTCACTTCATTTAGTACAAAAGGCAAGATGGGGACAGGAGATGGAAACAGGCATATCAGCATGAAAGTCTTCTCTGCTTGGTCTTTGTAAATTCATGGCTGAAGAACTATGCATTAGTGTTATACATTAAGGCTATCAAGACTTCCCAAACTACAGAGCCATTGCTAAATAGTCATAGCTATTTGTGGGCACTCCCTGTTATCTGACTGCTGTAGTGAGGTGTGCTAACCTCTGTTTCCAAACATTTTTTACTCTGTGAAGATGTGACGGCTATGCTCTATATTCTCAGTCACGTCCAGAGTAGTTTATTGCTGTAGCTCCTAAGATGGACACACAGGTCACTTGTGGTTCTCAAATACGTGGTAGCACATCTCTTAAACAAGAGGAACCACAGAAGTGCTTGTGCTTCTGTTCCTTTATGGACTGAATACAGAAAGGCTTCCGTCTGTCACAGAGGCTGCCACCCATCTGTCAGTAATGAAGCCTGCTGATGCTCCAAAAAGGCAGTTTAGCTGGAAAGACTTGGGATAAAATTGTGAAGCTTTCGTGATCTCAGCAATGGAATCTAAGCTCTGGGAGCCTTTGCCAAAAACAGATGGACTAAAATTCATTAAATATGACCAGATGGTAGCAATAACTTTTTTCCCAAAGCCTTTTCCTTTAATTCAAAGTTAAAAGTAGGGGGAGTTGGCCAGTTTTTAGAGCAAGTTTTGGATATTTCTTATACTAGGTTAGTAATTTGATTTTGGAAACGATTCTTATTTTTACTGTGATAGTGATGAGGAGTCATGGTGGTTGACAGTGCCTGAAGAATTTACGGTCTAAATAAGATTGCAGACAAAAGGAGTAGGAATAATCTCACGTAACATTCTGACTAAAATGCAGCTATCTACCCCTAAGCTAGTCATCTTAGAGTCTCCTAACAGTCAGTGAAGAAAAACCTAAGCATTTCTAGGTTGTGATTCATCTCGTCCTAAAGTCAATGCCTAAAATAGAACAGAAGAATCACATCATAAAAGGGCCTATATTTTCACTGGTGACTCAAATGAAAAGGAGTTTCTTCAACTAGTTCAGCTGTAGTCATTTGTACTGTAAATGTCTGCATTGGGCCAGATGAGCTTCATGCAAAACAGAACATGGGGAAACAGCAGTATTTGGAAATCATGCTATCAAATTTGACATTATGAACAGCATAGGAAAGTCTTAAACCTGCATCTCCCTTTCTACAAATGGGAAAGAATCCCTTGCAAAAAATAATATCTTTTTAGTAGAGTTTTTAATTAATTTTGAAACCTTCTTTAGTTTAAGCTATTAAGAAGACAGAAGCCATTGCAGTATTTTGTCATGCTATCTTTGTGTGAAATCAAATATTTCATAACTCATCGCTATACTAATTAACTACTGTAAATTTAACTCATGATTATTTAGTAATTACTGTGTTGTAAAGGTCTTAGAAAGACCTTCTAAACCCACAAAAAATAGCATGCTAATGCAATTCATTAATCTGTATTAAGATTAGACCTGGCAAACTTTGTGTTTTGTAGTAAAAGTTTAGTAGTACAAGTATAGTTGTCTTATTACTAAGACTTAGATAATATTCTTAGAGTATAGTATGTGTTAGCACATTTTGAAGTAAAATGCTCTAATTGATAAGCATGTATTTGGCATGGTTGTTTTTCCTATTCTCATTTGTAAACATAGATTTTACAAAGATTCCTCCTTTCCTTGTTTTATCTGGTAAGTGGGTTCCACTTTGCTACAACGCTAGCAAAGACACGATCCTGTTATGTTTTAGGAACACCTGAAAATCTATTTATCAGTGATCATTACTGATATGCCACTGAAGAGAAGAGCTATCCTGGGGCAGTCTCCACTGACTTACATGATAATTAATTTTACATAACAGAGAGTTTATCAGCTAAGGACACTCTATAGCAACAAAAGCTCAACAACATGCAGTAACATCTGCCAAGAATAGCAATAACCTAGGTTCCTAGCAAAAGCCCAATTTTGAATTACCTGAGAATGGGAGATCGGTATTTATGGACAGAAAAACTATATACTTTCTCATGTCCATTTTTGCCTCAGACTCTGTCTGCAGATACCCTATATTATATAGCAGTGTGGACTGTTTGAACTGGCTTCTTAATCTACTGCCTGTTTTTAAATCATAAAAGCCTGTAAAATCACTTTTACTGCATTTTACATGAAGTCCCTTTGATCTAACTTAGCTGACTGAAGTTCTTCAAATAGTGAGATTGTGAAAGTGACCTGCAAGAGATGGACTTAATGCTACAGACCCTTGCAAATTTTTTACGGGTATAGGTGGTATGACAAGCGGAGGAGTAGGTCAAATGGAGCTCCGTGTAAGTCCAACAAAAGCAAATGCAACCTCCTGCACCTGGAAAGGAGTAACTCTCCAGTGGACAATTTATAGTTATAAGTAGTAAATATCAGGTATAAATGCCTGATGGGAGGGAATGAAGACGAAGAAGCCAGACTCTTATCAGTAGTGCCCAGTGACAGGGCAAGAGGAAATGGACACAAGGTAAAACACATGGAATTCCACCTGAACATCAGGAAACAATTTTTTACTGTGAGGGTGACTGACTCTGGGCACAGGTTGCCCAGAAAAGTTGTGGAGAGTCCATCCTTGGAGATATTCAAAACCTGACCAGACATGTTCCTGAACAACCTGCTCTAGCTAACCCTGCTTCGGGGGGGTGATGAGATGAACTCATGTCGTGGTTTAACCTCAGTCGGCAACTGAGCACCATGCAACCGCTCGCTCACTCCCGCCCCCC
>NW_008824754.1:1234241-1252993 GCF_000699105.1 Pygoscelis adeliae | reverse complement strand
CTAGCAACAACTAAAACATCGGTGTGTTATCAACTTTGTTCTCATCCTAAATCCAAAACACAGCACTGTACCAGCTACTAGGAAGGAAATTAACTCTATCCCTGCCGAAACCAGGATAACTCAAGAGGTGCTTTCCAACCTAAATGATACTGTGATTCTGTAATTTGCACCTGAGTCAGCAGTGTGCCCTGGCAGCAATGAAGGCTAGCATGGAGGTCAGCAGGGATGCGCAGAAGAAGGACTAGAGGCAAGAGTCACATGTTGCAATAAGGGAAATTCCAACTGAGTGTGAAGAAAACTCTTTTTAATGAGGATAGTAAGGCACTGTAACTGGTGGTTCAGTGAGGTTATGGGATCTCTGTCTTCAGAGGGATTCAAAGTTTGTCTGGACAAAGTCCTGAGTCATGTGATTGAACTTTCAAGTTGGCCCTACTTTGAGCAGGAGGTTGGACCAGATGACCTCCAGAGGTCCCTTCCAACCTGAATTGTTTTCTGATTCTGTAGATTATTCTTATATATAAAACCTGTGTGTGAGACTGGAACAAAGGTGATTAAGTTCCTGGGTTTTTTCCTTTAGTGGAGAACAGTACTTTTATTGACAGTAGGTACAATGCATGGTGTGGGTTTGTACCTCTTCATGACCCATATCTCCACAGCGATACTTAAGAAATAGTAAAAGTTATCAGCCACTTTAGGCTACATTCATTTTAATAAAACATTCCTGGTTTTGAAAGACTTCCTGAACTTTCAAATATTAATAACTACTGTGTTTACATACTACCCTCCCTGAAATGCACTGACTTCTAGAACTAGTATAAGAACCAATACACTGCACAGTTCAGATCTTAGAAGACATTTTAGGTAAGTACACTGGCACAAACTCCTAATCTTGCAAAATACAGAAAGCTGTGGAATCTTTTATGATGTCCATACGATATATAGAAAATAATTTCATATATTATAAATAATATATAATAAACAATTTCATGGAATCCAAAAGAATTAATTTTGGATTTGATTACTTTAGCTAAATGTGAATATAATGAACTTGGGGCTAAGTGAAAATAAGTTTTTTCTGAATACTGCATATCATGTTTCTTTGAAGCTTTGATTTTCAAGTCAGTGACAGACAGAGAATATAAAATGTCCAGAAGTAGCAACCATTCCCACTGAGCTGAAGGAGAATTTCTTTCAATAGTTTGATCTTTTAAGACTTTTGATGCATAAAAACTTCTGCTTCTATCTCACAAATGTCAGTTGTCCATGGGCAAACATCTACTTTTTAATAAAGAAGCTCTGAATTTGGACTTCTTTTACTCTCTGGAAGAAAGAGAATTCCAGTAATTTATGGCTCAGTGCCTTTTTTTGTTTTATTTGAGTTTGTGTCAGAGAAAAAAAATACAGTGGTTGGCTCAATTGCCTAGATAAAGCAAAGAACTTCAATACGCTATCTCAGCAGTTCCTTCTATTGACACTTATCGATCATAAGTGAAATTCTGGCTTCTAAAAGGCAACACACATCTAAAAAATTCATCATACTCTGTGAAAACAAGAGTGATCAGCTTATGGAACTAGAAACACAGTGTAGTGGTATAACTTGATTGAGAAAAAAACATTAATAAAACAATAATGAAAAGCTTTCAATTATGACCAAGTTTAAAAGAGCAGAGACTCCCAACATATGAATTTATTTTCAGCAATCATAAACCAAAACTGTTTTGAGTCAAAAATCATTCTTTCTGTTTACAGTTTCTCACAGTCTAGTCCTGATCTTCTGGTGTACGTATTTTTCTCAAAGCTCTCTCTACAAGAATGAGTGGGTCATAGGAGTTCCTTATCTATTGCTTTCAGAAAATATGCTTTTCCTTTTTGTGAAGGCAAGTTGGAAAATGTGAATTTTAAAGGGTCTTGGGATTTAAAAAACAAATAAAAGAGTCTTGGATAGAACAAGGATTAAAATCTTATGTTTTATACCAATCTCATGGTCATAGGAATCTTACTGAACCTGTGATTCAAAAATCAGTTACTGTATATGTGACTGAAAATGAATGAGTTTATTTGCAGGACTGTGAGATAGATTTGGACAGCCTTGAGCTTGAATTTCAAGGGTTAATGTTGTACCGAAGGTTATTTTGGTAGTTAAGCCTGAGCTGTATTCAAGAGGAAAGAGGGTTTATAGGAGGGGTGAGTCAAAGGGAAGAAAGTGGTTGTGCCTGGAGGCACACTGCCCTGGTAAGCTGCCCAGACCTGTAGCTGTTTCATTCATTCTTTCTTCTAGGAAACTGGTTTCCAGTCTCTTTCCATTTGTGAACCTATAATTTTTTTTTTCCTTAAGAGTGTCGATATTTGTAAGGAGAACTTAAGCACGTTGAGAAAAGTAGATCGATTGCGAATTACCTTTGGCAGACTAATCAGAAACAGCACATGTAATCCCAGCTACCTGAATAGGTTAAAAACTACTAAGGCTGTGCAGTGTTTATCTTTCCTTTGTAAAGTGTCTTTCCTGATATTACTTTAATTACTGATTGTCAGGAGGTTTAGGATTGTGAAACTGCATGCCGTGTTGTTCTACCATCACCATAATAGTTAGCCCCATTGGATTTTTTTCCCCCAGCTCTCAAAGTGATTTGGTGTGAGCAAAGGAACGTAATACACATGCTAATGGGAGGAGACAAGAACCGAAATAACGTGCCCTCAGTCATCTATTAAATCAGGGAGAAAGCCTGGAATAGAATAGTGATTCCTTCTCTCTTATTTCTGTGCCTTACAGGCTTCAGTTAAATGCTTACCAGCAAAGGTTTTAAACAAATTAGATTTGTGTCCCCTTCAGTTATCAACTAACCCACTGATGTGTCAAAGGATTATAAATTTAGCTAGGTGTATGTAGCAAGAGAGGAACTCTGGAGATAACGCTCTTTTCTCATGCATATTTTGTTAATAAAAAATAAAACTAAGAAAAATTAATTTAAAGGCAAAATTGCATTCCGATCAGATTTTTTAAAATATTTCTGTGTTTCACTAACGATGAACCAGAGGGGAAATATTACAATTTCATGCTATTCATTCAAAGCTTGAAAACTGGAATTAAGAAACACACTGGTACAACTATTGTGTGCAGTTTACCTGAGAAACTCAAATGAAAGAAGAAATGGAGGAGAGGAAATAGAAGCAAGTCCCCACTTGTGAGTTGGCTGGATAAAGCACCCCTTTCAGTCTTTGCCCCATGGGCTGTGCTGACAGTGCTTTGCCCCTCATGAAAAGTCTGAAACCTAAATCCCTCCAGCAGCAGCAGGCGGCATATAGTTGTTGCCTGGTGGTATCTGTAGCTCTAGATTGCTTACTAAGAAGAAGTGAATTGAGAGTGATAACAGGAAAAAAAACCAGGGGCTTTTTCAGATTAATGTGAAGAGCTATTCCCAGAAGAGATCATGTTCTTTACAAGTGTGTCATGTGTCTAATCCAGCTTAGGCAACTGGCTTTATTTCACCATCATTATATATCAAAACAGAAGTGTGTCTGCTTTGTGATTCACTGCCTAAGTCCCTGTTTGTTAACTTTTGATCTTGTATTAAGCCTATCAGTACCAGGCCTATGTGCACTGCAATGGCATAAAGCTTGTTCAGGATGTTATTATAATTATAGTGCTGCCACAAAACACTGATTCATATCTGCACTGTTTACAGGCCTCTGACAATGCTATTAGTTCAGTACATAATTTAGTAGTAAGTTAATAAGAGACATTCACCCCATTAAGCAAAACATGCTTGCTTTGCAGACAGTCATAAATTAGATCATGAATTATTGACTGCTCACTCTGTCCTGGTTTGTGTTAGGAAGTTTGATCTTATTAACTCTGTTTGTCTGTGTATCTGTGCATATCATTTTTGAGCTACTGTGGAATAAAAAAAAGATAGAATTACCACAGGGGATCTATGTGAAAAAGGCAGGTCACAAAATCAAAATCTTATTTTCATACATTATTTTTAAAGTTGAAGATGGCTTACTATGACTCAAGTTTGAAATTATCAACTTATTTTCATCAATGGAATATGTTACCATGTAATTATCTTTTCTGATGCTTTCACCACTTCACTTCTCTTTAGCTGAATCCTTCTTTTTCTCTTTTTTCTTATGTGAAGTTTACGTTCCTTATTTGGTATTGCAGAGCCCCAGCATGTCTCTGAATTTGATTGTATTTCTGCTTTTCCTACTTTGAAAATCATTTGGTAGGCTGTAAAAATTATCTTATGCAGTGCAAGAAAGGAAAGGGAAATCATGTTTTAACTGCTGAATTCTCAGGTAACTGCAATAGAATTTAATGGGGAGAAAAAAATACTTCTCTGGCTTGTGGTATTTGAAACTGGTGAATTTTAGGGGCCCCTTTATAGACAGTAGTGGTGGACATTTTTTGTAGAAGTTTTCTTTTGTAACACAAAGGATCAGTTTCTTCCCCCTATAATTTTCTGAGCTGTTTTCCACTAATTGAAACCACTGCTTGAGAATAACACTTAAGCAAAGTAGCATGTTATTAAGACTTTAGCTACTCTGCAGTTATGTAATGCCCACTGCACTAGGTATTTCGTGCAATGGTACCGAACTGGTTAACAGGGCTCTCTCCCAAGAGTTCCTTTAGTACCCATCCTGCCTGAAATTGCAAACGCCCCAGAGTGCTGCAGCAGCAGAATGGCACCACGCAGCCAAATCCAAGTGATTATTTCATCAACATGTTTGCACTGCTACTGCAGTTACGAATTTAAATAGCTCAGTGATAATTTATCTGGAGTAAGAATCCTTCTGTGGTTACATACCTGAGAAATCATCAGCTCTCTATGGAGTCTAGCGTTAGTCAAGGAAAAAATATTTCACATCTGTTCCTGAACTCGACAGGTGTAACCCTCTGGGGTACTGCTGAATTCTTCATTTCTTTCAATTCCCACTGAACCTGAAAATAAGATTTTGGATGAAAAAGAAACGGACTTAAACTATAGTAAAAAAGTTAAGTTCCTTATAACCAGCAAAGATCTGATTCTAAAACTTTTAAGAAAAAGCTTGGTCAACTTTTTGCTTCTGACAGCCAAAGCCACTAATGCACAGTGAGACAGTCCATTCATACACTGTCAAAACTCTTGGCTGTGGTCTGAATAAACAGTTTGGACTTTCAGACTTTAGCCAGACCGTATTTCCTGACAGTACCTCTTCACTGTTGTCACATTCCTTACTCCACTTTTACTGCAGATGTTAGAGCAGGGGTTTTAATTTTATTTTCCCATGGCATGTGAGTTTTAATATCAGCCTTGCAAGACGTCTGAGTACTTTGTTTGGATGTGTTGCTTACATCATGCCATTCTGCATGTTGCTTTGAATCATACCATTACAAAAAGCAAGCTTTTTTTGCTTCTACTTACCTATTTGCATTCTACTCAAAGGTGCAGCTAACTCGATGTTAAATGTGTAGCTTAATGGTACTGATGCTCTGAAGCTGCTGAAGTTTCTTACTGAACTTGAACTACATGTTTTCTCCTCCTTCATTTTTTTTAACGCTACACCTTTGTTTGGTGGAGCTATTCTCAATCACACCAGAGCGGAAGGGAGGGTTTTCTGCTTGTTAGTGCAAGTGCCTGGGAGGCAGCACTGCTTAGTTTTGTTCTCAACTTGCTATGCCTGATCTGTGGCAACACTTCTCTTCTTTTGTGCTAAAGTTTCCCCATTTGTAAAATGGGTATAGTGATCATTATCTTTGCCTCACGGGGGTTGTTGTGAAGCTTAAACGAGTTCATATTTGCAAAGGACTTTGAAAGCCCCAGATGAAAAGTGCTTGTAAAAATACTGAATCTGGAATTGCCTTCTGGGTTATCTGTTGTAACTGGTTTTCCTGCACAAACCTGAATATGCTTCAGACAGTGCTAGTGTCAGTTGGGAGGATTTTAACCACGGGTGAGGAACAACCGAATAGTTTGGTGTACTTCGCAGGCAAAGCGTTATCTCAGTCCCAAGGAAGCGCCTTGTCCTTCCCCGGACTGGACTCGCTGAGGCCTGGCCGAGGCAGCTGCCTTTCCTCCGGGCTCTGGGGCTTGAAGCCTCCGCATGGCGCTGGAGCCAGCTAAACCGGAGGGCTCGGAGGGTAAGTCAGGGCTGTGAAGCCGTCCCTGCCCTCTACCACACCTATAGAGCCTGGCCTGGGGCATCTTCCTCTACCTGCAGAGCAGCCCTGGAGCTGGGAGGAGCTTTGCAGCTTCCTGGTGCATTTATTCATCTCAGACTTTACAGGGTTTTGCTTTTCTTT
Source organism: Pygoscelis adeliae (assembly GCF_000699105.1). Lineage (NCBI taxonomy): Eukaryota > Metazoa > Chordata > Aves > Sphenisciformes > Spheniscidae > Pygoscelis > Pygoscelis adeliae. Next base: position 1,246,710 of record NW_008824754.1, on the reverse strand, counting down.
CCCCTTTCTTTATCCCAACACCTTCCTCTCACAACACCCCACAGCTACCTACACCTTGTTTTTCTCATTCTTCGCCTCTCCGCTGTCCCACTTTGGCCTCTGGCTTTGAAGGGCAGACATGAATACTTGTTCTGTGAGCAGAAGTTTTCCTTCTGGCCACCATTATTTTTTTTTTACGGCCTGGCGCCTCCCCCGGCTGCCAGAGCCGCCCAGATCAAGTCGAGCTGCCGACAGAGGCTGGATGCGCTGGGAGTTTCAGTGCTCGGTTGCTAGTGGGAGTAGTTTCAGAAGGAAAGCATCGTACATGGCAGTGGCAGGAGACGAGACGCAGAGAGACTGAGGATAACTGGGGAGTTAGAGAACGGACGGAGGAATGGAAAAATGTGGTAAGAGCAAAGGATACCAAAGCTGAGGATTGAGCTGGATAAGAAATGCAGAGGGAAAAGACATGCAGGGTGGGAGAAGCAACTTAATTTTGGGAGGGGGGGAATAGAAAAAGGAAATAGTAGCTCCTATAGATCTCGCAAAAGAGTTTAATAAAGAAAATTTGACACATTTGAGAGCCCATTTCAGGGAAGCCTTCTGGAGCGCCTGCCAGCCCCAGCGTCCTGCCCACCCTGCTGCCCACCCTCTGCGTTCCCCCTCCCCTTCCTGCCCTCTCCTGCCTACACTCAGCTGTCTGCTTCCTCTGCCGTCCCCTTGCTGTCACGAGCTCGCAATCAAACACAAACATTTAAACAAAAACATGGGCTTGTCGGGCCTACCGATCGATGGCTAACCGGGCGTTTGGCCACTGACGGCTTTATCTGGCAGAGCTACTGGCCTGAATGACCTCACATTTGTGTCTGTTCTATGCTATTTTAAATCTATTGTTTTTAGTAAAGTCCTACTTGATTTCCAGTAAGTTAAGGTAGGAATCTCAGGTCTGATAAGTACAAAATGGTCTTTTATGGTTGGAGAAGTGTTTTGATTTGTGTTTTATACTGGTGTGTCTGGCAAAGGGAAGGGCTCATCCCCAACCCAGCAGCTTTACCTTGCATATGTTTGTGTATCACAGTCCCTAACTCTGCTTGAAGACGATGTGACTTATGCTGGGGGAAGAGGAGTCTATCTTATACAGGGAGCATTTTAAAAGGAATAATGTGCGAAGTGAAAGATCATAAACTCTGTACACGATTGTTACAGGTGTGGCTTACCTACCGAAAGAGAGTTAATTTGTCTTGACTTATGCTAACCAAGCAATAACTGAAGGGTTGATGTCACAGAAAATCATTTCATTATAAATGATTTAGAACAGCTGTACCATCAAAAGCATCATACAGCGACAGGATATCATTCTGCTTTCAGGATGTTTGTGATGAAGAAAAAAAGAAAAGAAAAAAAAAGGAGAGGTCCTCCTGTTATAGATGTACTTAGACTTGACTTTTCTAAAAGTTTATGCTTGAGTCTGCCTGTGTGCAAACCGAATGGGTGTTAGCTACTCCTCCCTCAACCCCATACAGCTACACCCTGCGAGATGAGCTAACAACTACTTCCCTTTCTCAAGGTATGTGTAAGAAGGTGAGGCTCTTCTGGGAGGCATTAAACCAACTGGGGTTTTGCTTCTCTCCTCACTCTGCATTGGGTTTATCTGTGAAGCACCCTTAACCTCTATGAATTTTATCAGACACAAAAAGAATGCCACTTTTTTGTAGTGGTGGTGTTGGCTCAGCCTTCGAGTAGATATGTGAGAAATTTTAACTGAATGTTTTTTTTTCCCTAAGGTGAGGATGTAGAGAATGATATTTGGAGTTGATGTGGAACTTACCACCGTTTTTAGCTCCTGGATATTATTGACCATGTTGCTTGAGGTCATCATGAGTAAATTTTAAGTAATACCAAGTCAATACCATGCAGTGAGCATTCATATATTTTATGAAACTTCAGTTTTACATAGCTTCAAATAATTATAATAATAAAGTCAAGTTATTGATTTTGAAATTAGTATTAGTTTTGAAATTTTAGTAACAAATTCACTCCTACAGCTAAAAGTTGCCTCAGATTAACTGCTTACCAAGGGTTTTTTTGGAAATCAATAATTTAAAATATAAATGCTTAGTGCATTTAGCAGTAGTAAATTTTTGAACGTTTTCAATATATGTGGTAATTTATTTAAATTATACAGTTTCTTTATTTGACTTGTAATTGTTTAAATAAGCTATTTTTTAAGTCTCCCTTGCCCGGTGTGCATTTCTCAATGGAATGCTGGCTGCATCACTGCATAAAAATTTGCTATCTACAAATTTCAGGTCTAAAAAGACTTCGGAATACTATGCTAAAGCTAAGCAAACATTTTTTGATACAAAATGAGGTCCAAATTGCTTTTCAGTGGCAAAGGGAAAAGAGTAAATCAGGGCTTCCTTCATTCATAAAAGTAGTGGCAAAATCACCTTTCAGCTCACCTCTGAAGGGGAACCTGCATTCACCATCCTTCTCTCTCTGGGGAACATGAGCCCACATCTTCCAGAGGAGTAATCAGACCATTAAACTGGCTATGAAATCAAAGTATTTTATTTTTTCCTTCCAAAGCTATTTCACTTCCTCAAAGACAAGTAAATGTTAGTTGGGTCAGACAAGTAAATGTTAGTTGGGTCAGACAAGTAAATGTTAGTTGGGTCAGAACGACCTGAGTGAGCATGCTGTTTTGAGAGTCAGGTAGAGGTTGTGGACCAGGGTCTCCTCTCTACGGATGTCCTGAGCACTGCTCAGCAGCGATCTTGCACACACCTGCATTAGTTTCTATTGTTACAATTTCTGTAATATATTTAAAGATTTCACCAAGTCAAAGGAAGTGGCAAAATTTCCTTCTAGTCTTGTGATTGAGGATGCTTTCCTGAATAACAGGAGATTTTGACTGCAATTTAAGAAGAGCATTACATTATACAAAGTGCAACAGTTTCAGTGATGGAAGCAGAGGTAGTTAAAGTATTTTTCTGGGAGATTATATTGGATAATAAGACAGCAGACTGTTGTTTTGATTTTTGTTTCTCTGACTGCCTAACCTTTTATTTCATTTCATTCAATTTTATTTTAATTCAAAGCGTATTAGAATGAAATTTATTTTTGGCTTGACTGGAAAATTTATTCAGCATAAAACAATGTCATTTTTGTCAAGAAAAAATAATAAAAACAACTTTGACCTGAACTGCATTTTTTTCAGAGTTCAGTTATAAATCTGTGGGTGTTACAGCCAAGAGGCATTCAGATAGAAAGAAAGATGGGTGGTGGTGTTTCCATCTCTGAAATTAAATTAGTGTTACCAGTAGTTCAGCTATATGCCTTTGGCTTGAAGAGTGTGTCTAGCAGGGCCTTATTTCTTATGATGAAAAATCAGTTATGAGATGTCAGAGATTATGTCTTGTTTCTTAACTACAGGATAGACAGAATGACCAGGGAGCAATGTTTGCTATCTCTTCTAACGAAAGGATTTGGGGACGTCAAATGAAACTAATAAGAAGCAGGTTGAAATATCCGCAAGGAGGTATTTATTTAACTGGTAGCAAAGCTGTGGAATTCATTGCCAGAGAACACTGTGGATGTTAAAAGTTTATGTGGGTTTTGAAAGCCGTTAAACAAATTTGTGGAAGAAGAATCTATCCAGGGTTATGAAATGGGGAAAAAAAAAAAAAGTATCTCTGACTCAGGGAAGTCCAGAGTCAGCAGCAGCTGAAAATGTATTCTGGATAAATATTGTGTTAATGTTTCTCCTTTACCATCTGGTAAAGGCCACTGTTGGAGAGAAACTGCAGGCTAGATGGACCCCTGGTCTGGATTATGGCTTCATACAGCTTTTATCTTTTCTGTGAGCGAACACCTTACTCCACACATTTTAGCTCCGATCTTCCCTACAGTGTGATCATTCAAGCAATAGGGGCAGCACTGTTTCCTTTAGGCAAAGGGCTTGATTTCTGGGTGAGCCACCCGGCCCTCGGTGGGGATGCGGCCAGTGAGGTTCAGCTGGGTGGCTCCTGTGCAAGCCTGGTTGATGGCTGTCTTGCCTTGCTGCCTAGTTGTGTGTCTCTGCAGCAATCCTGCTGCCAGAGGTCAAGGTCTCTGGTTTTAATCTATGGGAGAGGTTTTTGCACTACAGTGTTGTGACTGTTCTTTTCTATTTTTATTCCTGTTGGTAACCATTAACGGTCCCCCTTTTGAAATCAATCACTGCACGGCAGGTTGTGCAGGGACTCAAGCTAGTACTAATTGAGCTCAACATTGCAGAGCTGCATTAATCTGGCCTTTTACCTGTGGTAATTGGCTGTAGACATATGGAAAACATCGATCCAGGTGGATTTCCATGCTAGATCTACTCTGTCTGAGAGTGTCTGAGGTGGCTTGGATATTTCTGCATGGGATTTCACTGTGCCAATTTGATATAACATGAGCTGTCTTTGGCGTCAGACTCTCTTGGGTTCTAGATATTAGCTTGGTGGGTATTTTCAACCAAGAGGTGTATATAAACACTGCCAAACAAACAGACACCCTGTGATAAAGGCACACTGCCTAAAAGGATAAAAGGATCTGTTCAGTGTGGCAGAAAGTGTTAACTGAAGGAGAGCCCCAGCCTTGCCCCAGGAAGTTCTCAGAACTAGGCTAGAATGCAGAAATGATCCAAAGTATTTTAAACAACAGATAAACTGCTTTTTAGCCAAGTTTGTGCCTGGAGTGAAGTCTTCCAGCTGAGTTTAAGACCTTTAAAAAAAAAAAAAAAAGCAAATGCTAATGTGTCCTCTATTGAAACTGTGAATAGGAACGTAATCAAGCTTCTAAATATATTTTTTTCTAACAGTTTAAAGGCTGCAGGGACTTTTCCATTCCTAATTATATAGTGCAGTATGCTGTCTGTTTCTGACTTGCAACTTCAAAAATAGAAATTAGTCATAAATGAAAGATAGGGAGCGGGGTAAAGAGACGCTGTGTATGATAAGGAGCTGCTCCACTAATGTTTTTACTGATATTGTTAGTAGTTGCTTGTGTTTAAAATTCAATTATTATTATTATGCAGACTCTTTAACACATTGACATTTCATTAAGATGGCTGCTGCTTTTAAAAAAATTCATAAGTAACTAAAGCAGTAGTGAAGGACAATAAATATAAATGTCTTAACGACAGTTCTGTAGCTGTGCTGGTTGTGTCCTGGGTCTCAGCAAGGTCATGTCATTAACAGGATATGGAAGAACACGGTCATTTCAGACAATAATACATTCTGGAATTCAGAAGTATTTTCTGAAATCTAAATTATTCCCTGACAATTTGGGCTCCAGTCTCTGTTCTGGAAGTAAAATAAAGCTCAAAGTCCTCTGGTAGCACACCTGCAAGTCACGCTGGTGTGACCTTAAGGCCTCCTGGATGTGATCTGAAATTTTTGACTACATTGCAGTAGGCATTTCTACCTCCTAAACTATCTCTGGACTCCTGGTATACAAAGGAGGAATTTCCTTTGTCCTTTTTGCTTTCTTATGCAACCTTCTGGAGGACAAGGACTAGGACTTCGTGCTAGTGGGTCCTGGACGTGGGAATCAGAAAAGGGACTGAGACACTTCACCGATCCGGAGGGAGTGAGCTGAATGCGCGTGCACAAGCTTTTTCTGCTGCTCCTCTGCTTCTTTTGCATTCTGCCATTTAGGCAGGAGCACTAGAGATCAACTTTCACTTGGAAAGATAGGTGGCTCTTTTCTATGCCAAAAGCACTGCAAAGATTCGAAGGGGTGAACAGTGGACTGTGTGGGTAACTAACACAATTTCAGGTCACCCTCCAAAACCTCGTGCCGGCAGCTGTGGGCTGAAGGCTGGTGGTATGCTGAAGGACAGACTGGGTTTCCATTATATTGTAGTAAAACCTGCACATTACTTAAATAAAAAAAAAATTGTAGGATTTTTTATTTCAGTCTCTGGGCTGAAAATCAAGCCAGTTGCTGGTATGAATTACGAGGTGGCAGAAGCACGGCACCAGGCTTAAACGAGCACACCCTGCTTTTTGGCAAGACTTGTTATCTCAGCCATGCTCCAGCCTTCAGGCTCCGGACGGCCAACACACCGAAACCGGTTTGCCAGTACAGGTGGAGAAAGCATCCACCTGGGTGTATTTGCTTACAGGAATGCTGTGCAAGAGTTTAGTTCCCGTCTTTGCACACACACAGACACTCACACAACACAACCCTTGTGCATGGTGGAAATGTTTGCCCATCGTCTCTCACTCCTGAAGACTGGTTACAATTGTGACCGCGGCCAGGAAAAGGCAGGGAGCTGCTTTGGGTGGTTATCGATCATTTATGCTGAGTATGCCTAGAGGCTGCACTGAGGGATAGTCCCTGTTTGAGATGAGCCAAGAAGGTGTAGACTCTCCTCTGAAAAATTTATTTAGACTGTAAACAGGAGATAAAGGAAGCGGGATGCAGGTGGGATTTTAATCCTCTATTTGAAGATTATGAAAAAAGTTAAGTGACCTGCTCAAGGTTGCACAGGAAGAGTTGGGGTGGCACCAGACCAGCATTTTTGGGGAAAATATTATATTTTTTTCAATTTATTTCATTGCAATAGATTAATGCCACTTGCTAAAGAATTCAGAAGGTTGAAGGATTTTTTTTTTCTCTCAGAAATGCAACATTTTGATTTTAGTCCTTATTTACTTTCCTCAGAACCAAAGACAATTCTGCTCTTGCTAGAAGCATAGGTTAGATTCAGACAGTGCCATCATGTTAAATACAGCTGGGTTACCATTTTATTGTACCAATATTTGCACAAATATTTAAATCAAAATCACTCCTAGGATTTCAGATTTTTATTAATTTCAGCTCAAATTCTGCCGTGTCATTCATACATTATCCCCTCCCTCAAATCATAACTTTTATCAAGTTTATTTTCAGCCAGTAACCATTTTATGAGATATTTGGAATTTCATTATAAAACACATAATTGTCAGATTTTGAGTTAGGATTGGCTGGTACCTTCATCAGACATTTTCATAAGCACTAGATCCTCTCTAGCTTCCAGAAATAGCCAGAAATTGTCTTCTACCACTAAGTTTTATCCCTTTATTTTTAAATTGAACATAGCAGTAGTTTTATACTACTTTACAATGTCAGCAAGGGGCCTGAGGGTATATGTGAATTTGCTACAGAAATTGGATCATGTGTCTAAGGATCATTATACGTAAGGAAACAGTATGCCCTATGGTACATACATATCATTGGCATTTAGTTTTAGCTCTATATTCTGTAACTGGAAAAACAGATCTGAAGACTGCTGTAGTAAATTTGAGATCCTTTATTCTGAATTCTTAGTTGAAATTCAAAAAAATAATAATTTATTCCTCCAGGAAAGAAATTATATGGAACAGAACCAATAATTAGATTTTGTATCCTTATATGCTGTAGATTTTACTCATTATGGGATAGGAAGGGTGTGTATAGATTTAAAAAAAAAAACTGGGGGAGAGAGAGGTAGTCTTCCCTAACTAATGGACTAGACTGATTCTCCTAGGGTCAGATAATGTGTTTATATTATTATTCACTGATTTCTTGAAGAAAGGACAATTATCAGTCCTTTCAGCTTGTCACCTGTAATCTTGCGTTCCTGCTTAAAGTGCTGTGTTCTTGTAACTTTTGGAAGAAAGAAAACATCAACCCTTTTATAGGGAAACTTTGGCTAAAAAGGTTACACAAAGCAGGAGCAACGGAACGGACTGGAAGTCTAATGCTTCTCACTCTTACTTATGTCGTCTACCTGATGCCTCCATGCTGATACATGAAGGTATATATCCACCTGATATATTCCATAGTTTTGCACTGATTCTCCCTTAATAACAGCATTTTCACCTTGATTTCTAAGCTTCAATTAAAGAATAAATAAAGTCCATATCAATTTAAGCTTTTCTGAGAAGGCAGATAAAAAAAAAATTAGATTTGCTAAGAAATAATCTGTTAACATTGGCCATTCTGCAATAGAAAGCATGGTAACTGTATTTGTGAGAAACAGGGCTGTCCCATTAATAGATTGCCAATTAGTCTGGAGGTGTCTGGATGATAACTAAGACCCGTGGATTACTGCAGCTTTTAGTGTCATGACATTGTCCCATGGAGCACAGATCATTCCCGTGTTCTTGAGTCCATAGTTGGTTCCAACTGTCTCTTTTATGGAGCTGCAAGTGGGCTAATGCATCTTGCCAGGACCATTTGGTCTTCTGGGGCTCTTTGCTGCCGTACTAGGCCGCTTTGGGTTTCTCTTGAGGTCACCATATTGCACAGAACAAGTGAACAGAATTATCATTACCAGTTGTTGCCTACTATAGTTCTAATAAGGATTGTACTCATCTTATGACTTGACTGAAGCAGTTATCAGCTTGTTGTGGTTTAACCTCAGTCGGCAACTGAGCACCACGCAGCCACTCGCTCACTCCCGCCCCACGGTGGGGTGGGGGAGAGAATGGGAAGAGTAAAAGTGAGAAAACTCATGGGTTGAGATAAAGACAGTTTAATAATTGAAATAAAATAATAATAGTAGTAATAATAATAATAATAATAATATATACAAAGCGAGTGATGCACAATGCAATTGCTCACCACCCGCTGACCGATGCCCAGCCAGTCCCCGAGCAGCGGCCCCCCCGGCCAGCTTCCCCCAGTTTATGTACTGAGCATGACGTCCCATGGTATGGAATGTCCCTGTGGCCAGTTGGGGTCAGCTGTCCTGGCTGTGCCCCCTCCCAGCTTCTTGTGCCCCTCCAGCCTTCTCAGTCGGTAGAGCATGGGAAGCTGAAAAGTCCTTGACTGGTGTAAGCACTGCTCAGCAACAACTAAACCATCGGTGTGTTATCAACATTGTTCTCATCCTAAATCCAAAACACAGCACTGTACCAGCTACTAGGAAGAACATTAACTCTATCCCTGCCAAAACCAGGACACAGCTTTTCAAGGATGTCTGCACAGTTTCTTGAAAACAGTAAACATGAAACTCAGATGAAGGTAGTCAGGTTTAGAACAAACTTGGAATAAGCCCTTAAAGAGTAGTATTTTTCCTTAATTAATCCAATCCCTTATTTGCTTTGAAGATAGCAACAACTATTGGTAACCTATGTGTCCCTGACCTTCCCCCTAAACGGCAAAATCTCTCTCATATTTCTTGTATCAGTTGTAACTGTCTTGGCATGATTATAATGTGCTCTATATTTTACGATCCAAGGTCCTTCATATCTGAACTATTCTACAAAAGTCTTGTAGAATATATCCATTTTGTTAAAGTATTTAGATAAGCTGGCGAGCCATGGGAACAGCTGCCTAACTTATTTTAACTTGGCCGTTATCTGCATGTGTGATTCTACAGACTTGAATAAATTTAAGTATATGCACAACGCTAAGTCCCCATTTAAGTATTTTGGCTAAAATAGAAATAGGATTACTTATACCTCAAAAATTAATCAGAGACTTACATGCTGTGCTGAACTGAGATATGAAGTCCCTCTTTTTCCAAGGAAACAATAGCGTGAACATTGCTTTTAGGCTTATGTTCTTTTAAAATACGGAACATATTTTCATTCTTTTTTTTTTTTTTCAGCATGGCACATGCAGTTTCCAAAATACTTCTAATCACATGTCGTTTTTCATTGAAATATGAGTAAATATAGTCAAGAACTCTGTGAACCTGTATCATCAGCAGATGCTGAGATTATATTGTTAAAACTTAGCAATTAAAGTTCTACATCTTAAGAATAATTTTTAAGAGTTCTTTTTGTATAGAATTAGAGAAAATAGAATTTCCTCTAGTTTCTTAATTTTTGCATGTCATCAGCCATAGCTGAGAATAGAACTTCCTTTTCTGCTTTCTCCCTCATTAGAACTTTTTACAATTAATTAGAAATTTTTACAATTTTTTGCAATCTTAAAAAATAACTACAGATAGACCTTACTCAAAGAAGTATATGGCATTAAGGTTTACAAGTAGAATGGTGATAATTTAAAAGTGCTGAGACTGTTACATAAATGCTTTAATATTTAACAAAATATATTTATGGTATTTTATTGTGGAAAGAAAAAGTCTTCTTGGAAGAATTTTCCTCCTGCCTGGATTTTTTTGTGTTGAATTACTGTAGGTATTGGTGAAACTATAGGGATCTCTTTTGTTGGATTTGTGTATGACTACCTTGGATTATGAGGCAGATCATCTCCTTGGCACAGGCCTGAAACTGTGCCTGAAACTAACTTCTACATATAGTGTATACCCACCTACAGGCCTTAGAAGGATTTTGAGATAAATGGAGAAAGGAATCCATGAATTAATTGGAATACACTTTTGCCGTATAGTTGTCACTCGAATATCTCAATGAACCTGGGAAAATACATTGGAGAGCTGTTTGCAAGGGCAAAATAATTTTGTCCCTAAGTGGTGAGACCATACACTTGATCATCGGAAAGAATTTTCTTAAGCTGGATTTACTGACTTTTTTTACTATTATTATTTTAGGTTTATATTGTTACGGCATTTATAGGTCACTAAAAGAGCAGAGTTCTAACAGAGTAGGAACTGTACTGTAAAAGTTTAAGTAGAAGGAAAAAGTATCCCAAGCCCACCATCACAGACTTCTGTCTTCAGATAATAACAACGATGCCAAGTATTGGCCCTGAAAACATTCTGAATAGATTTAAAGAGAAAAATATGACATCACAGTCTGTGTGTTGAGATGTTGCTTCAGCTTTTTTGTTTTATTCTCTTCTCTGAAATTATCTTATTTTTTAATGAATAATGATTTGTTTTTATCCTCCAAGTGCTCTATGTTTCTATATTTAAAAAAGATTCTGGTGTTTCTAGATTAATAATAATCATAGAATCATTTAGCCATTATTTAAGGTTAGAGTCATCTCACCAGCTTACGTCATTTCTTTCATTGCACCATGGACCTGCTGCTTTAGAGGTCTGACTATTCTCAAAAAATATTTGTAGACCTCTGAGATCATTGTGTTCTGTTGATCTAGTACTGGGTCAGCATGCCCTCCAAAAAATTGTGTTAAAGCCCGAAGAACACGATAGGCACATATATATGTGCACACTTTTATGCGTGTGCATGTATGTTCTTGAATATTGTATTTCTTTTATTTATGAAAACTAAAAACCTTATATCTCTGTTTGTGAGGGAGAAAAAAAGCCTACAGGTTCGGAAGGGTATAGCTGCATATCTAGCACTGGATGTGTTTGTCGTAGCAGACTGTGTGGGATAATTGTTGTCCTGCTACTTCTGCACTGACAAAGTTTGTATTTGTGTACAAACAAAATACTTTGTATGAAAGTATTTCTATTGCTGGATCAGCTTTGTATTATCTTACTCTTACATTCATCCTACATTAGCAGTATTAATCTGTGTATGTTTTATTAAAGATAGTCTTACAGTTTTAAAGTACGTAACTCTAAAAGGCCAAATTTTAGACACTAAGGTGAGATTTCTGTTGGAGTGTAAGTGTCCTTTTCCAAAGGGTCTTGTTTTTTCAGTAAATGGAGCTGTGTGGCTTACTGATTTTGGCAAGGTAGTTCCATGTAGTTTATTGACTTTCTCCAAAAGACATGCTTTTTCCCTTAACAGAAGGCATTGCCAGAGCCTTTATGAGAGGTTTTAGGTAGATAGGGTTATCTAGTAATATCAAAATTTATCAATGCAGGGCACAGAGTATATGAAAACAAAATAAATGTAATTCTCCTTTTCAGTGTTTTTATAATCTTTTCCCAACTTTTCATCTTCATAACCATCCAATGGTTAGGATCCTATCGTTTGTTTGTTAAGCATGGTACAGCCAATTGTATTTAGATATGACAACAATAAGAGTCATAAATTTGACAAGAATCAGATATTGAGTGGCGTCTCGCAGGGGTCCGTATTGGGACCAGTGCTGTTTAATATCTTCAACAATGACCTAGACAGTAGCATCGAGTGCACCCTCAGCAAGTTTGCAGATGACACCAAGCTGAGTGGTGCGGTCGACATGCCAGAGGGACGGGATGCCATCCAGAGGGACATGAACAAGCTGGAGAAGTGGGCCCGTGTGAACCTCATGAGGTTTAACAAGGCCAAGGGCAAGGTCCTGCACCTGGGTCGGGGCAACCCCTGGTATCAATACAGGCTGGGGGATGAAGGGGTTGAGAGCAGCCCTGCTGAGAAGGACCTGGGTGTACTGGTGGATGAAAAGCTGGACATGAGCCAGCAATGTGCGCTCGCAGCCCAGAAGGTCAATCATATCCTGGGCTGCATCCAAAGCAGCGTGGCCAGCAGGTCGAGGGAAGGGATTCTGCCCCTCTACTCTGCTCTGGTGAGACCCCACCTGGAGTACTGCATGCAGCTTCTCTGCAGAAGAAAGACACAGGCCTGTTGGAGCGGGTCCAGAGGAGGGCCATGAAAATGATCAGGGGGATGGAACACCTCTCCTATGAAGAAAGGCTGAGAGAGTTGGG
>NW_008824754.1:1195257-1234089 GCF_000699105.1 Pygoscelis adeliae | reverse complement strand
TGAAACACTGGCCCAGGTTGCCCAGAGAGGTGGTGGATGCCCCATCCCTGGAAACATTCCAGGTCAGGTTGGAGGGGGCTCTGAGCAACCTGCTCTAGTTGAAGATGTCCCTGCCCATGGCAGGGGGTTTGGACTAGATGACCTTTAGAGGTCCCTTCCAACCCAGACTATTCTATGATTCTATGGTTCTATATAGTGATATTAACAGAAAGACTAGCAGCTTAGACATAATCACTGTCTTTCTGAGTGGGAAGCACTAGCAGGATATATTCATGATTTATTTAAAAGAAAAAAGCAACTTGTATTAGAGCACTTGTTAATTTAACAGCCAAACCACACAATTAAACATTTGGAAAATTAATACTTCTGGCATTGAAGGAAAGCAGCAAGCCCAACCATTGAATGAGAACTGGAAACTTTGCAGTACGGTACTTTTTGTCAGAAGGGAAGTACCAATTTTGTGACCTTTCCAAGTTCGACCAGTTGTCAGATAAAGGCTGCTATCAACATTTTCCCCTGGAAATGTTTTTCCAAAAGGCTGATAACACAGAAAGTGTTTGGTTTCAAATAGTTGTGGTCTTTTTGTTGTTTTACTTTGTTTTGTTTTTTAAAAAAACAGCAGCACAAGAACATAACAAAAATCCATCCTAAATTCTCAGAGTTCGGATACAGTTTTGGTGAAGCTTCATTCTCCCTTCATGTGCTAAGACTCCTGAGCAATACCCAGCTCAAGTGTTCTCTTGCTGTAAAGAGTAACATTCGATGCTTGATCTTTCTGTATAGAAACATAGCGGAAATGGGAATATTTTTAGCAACCCATATTTTCTTCACTGATTGTCCTTTCAGACGTGCAGAAGAACACATTCATTTACACATGCCTTTTTCTTCTGTAACCAAAATACTTAGAGGCATCTCATAATAAATGTACTTCACGTAAGAACAATGGAGTCTCAATTCATCTAGTTCTTTGGAATTTGCTCTTCTCACTTGCCTTCATTTGCAAAGAAAGGATGGCCCAGTTATTAGCCTGCTGCTTTGGAGATGGGTTTTAGTGCTCTCAAGGTGTAGATTTCCTTTCCAACTTGGACAAATCTGTCAGATCAGGAGAATACTACTCCATCAAACCAGGACATTTTGACAGTGAATATATTAGTTCATCCTCAGATAATGTAGTAAACACCCAAAGTAAGAATATGAGGGAATTTTATTAATATTCTATGAAAAATAGATGCTATTACCACACAGTAGATCTACAGTCAGTGGTGAAAACATAAGCAATGAAATTTACTCAAATTATTTAGCATAAAACATTCTCTCTTAAATTGTATGCTTTTTGTAGGACAGCATTTTTACTTTGATAACTTAGAATTCTTTGGCTCTGATGAATAAATATGAAAGATTTAAGGAGGTATTGGAATGATTACTGGTCTCTCTGTATTAAATTAAACGAACTGATTTCCTTAAGAGGAACTGTAGTAGTGATAGCATGCAGCATGAATGTTGTAACTCGATTATATTGTTTAGTAAAAGGTACTTTAATGAAGTCTGTAAAGACAAGTTGTTTATTACTCATTTCTATCACTCTGTGGATCCAGCCCCAATTTATGAAGGAGGATGGTAGGTGTAGGTGATTAGGCAGACTTTAGTTTGAATCAGGTATGTCTTTTGGAGGGACTAAGTGTTCTGTTTCCGTCTCATTGCTGATGAGGCATATTGCACTAAGTCTGTCATCTGGCAGACTTCCCAATGAAGTGTTCTTCATTTTACAGCACTACTGACAAAACTCTGTTTGGTCCAAAATAACAGCTGAAGCATTTAGTACCTATGGTTCTTTGTTTTTCTTGTAGGGTCAACGATTGCATCTTGCGAGTGAATGAGGTCGACGTGTCAGAAGTCTCACACAGCAAAGCCGTGGAGGCCCTAAAAGAGGCTGGCTCCATAGTACGGTTGTACGTTCGTCGAAGGAGACCTATTCTGGAGACCGTGGTAGAGATCAAGTTGTTCAAAGGACCTAAAGGTAAATACAAAAATGAAAACACATTTTAAATTTGACGCATAACCTCTCTTGTAGCTCAAATGGCATCTGAATTTGTTGATTTGTTGACTGGTTGACCTGTCAAATACTGAAATGCAGTTAATTTAGGCTGGTGGAACTTGAATTCATGGTTGCATGTCTCTTCCTGAAAGATAAAGGAATTCAAGGAGTTGTGATTTGTTTCACTTGATGTTTACTGTAGAGATGGCTTGTTACCTCCTGAAGAAATGCAAGATGCAGGGACATTGTGCTTTCCATTGGCAGCACATCTGTTGGTGCTGTTGAATACAGAGTTTCTGAATTCTCCCTTTTTTCGGAAGGCTTTATGATTATCCAACTTATCCTTTCTACTTTCATGTTAATGGTTTCTTCCACAGTTATCTTTAGAACAAGAAGACAAGAATACTAACTTACCCAGATATGTAGAAGAATTTTATTTTATCCTTCAACAAAATTACATGGAAGTCTAGCATGCAACCTCCACTAAAGTCTAAATCAGCTTTACCACTTCCAGCAGAACCTTCTGGTTACAGAAAAAAAAAACAAATTCCTTTCTAGAAGCACTAGTACAAATTGTGAATATTATATTTTCACCTTTCCTTTTTCAAAAAAAATATTATTTTCAGAAGTGTTATTTTTAACAAATTTCATTTTATTGTTTTTTCTGCCTGAAATTTCCCTCTGGCTACTCTATTTTTCTTCATAGCTAATTTCTGGGCAAAGAAAATGGATATTTTCACAGTACATGAGAATAGAATGTACAGCAGTAGATTTTTGGATCCATAATAATTATTTCATAAGCAAGTCTTTAATTAATGGTATATACATGAAATTAAGAAATTTGCGTGTCTTTTAATACATGCCATGCACATGAGATTATTCTACCTGTTTCATCTGCAGTGAATAACCTGTAGCTTTTCCAGTGATTTCCCTTGCACCTCATCTCATGTGAATATTACAGTATGCTTCTACATAGTTTTTTATACCAGTAACGGAGTATATTTGTTTCTAATGCACTTGGCATTGTTGAGATTATCCATTCATACTAAGCAAAGATAGTGCACTGGTTTCAATATTAAATACCTCTTCTGTGTATATCATGGTTATTTGACACAGCAGTATATTCATCATCCTCTACCCTTGGCGAACAGTAAGATACATTTAAACATGCATCTGAAGGTAACCCCCCAAAAGTCTGGATTCTTGTGGTCAATTACAATGCTAAATTGACTTTCTAATAGAAAAGCACCTCTAATGAGATTTTGCATGTGTATGAACTAGAATAGTAGTGCAGGCAGCAGTGTTTTTAAAGCTTTGGAATTAAACTAAGTGTGTGATATGATAGTCATTTTGAGTAACCTAAGGCTAAAGAAACAAAAATCAACATAACCTTTCAGGTTGTGATGAAACAGTAAAAATTATTTGCTGCGACCAAATTTGTGCTGCATGGTGGAAATGGACAAGAGAGGCAATCATTATCTAATAACGTTCTTGCATCGTGTTTGTTTTGATTGTATGCCTGAAACTATTTATTTTTACATTTATTTTCATAAAAGAGAGTGGATACCAAAAAGGTGCCTTTTATGACAAGCTAAAGAAGCTTTGCTGCTTAGTGCTACAAACATCAATTTTGTAGCTATTTTCTTATAATGAAGTTTACTACAGATATGTGCTATAAATAGTGAATTTTATTGTTAAGCTGAATATATTTTTTAAATTTTCTCTTCAATATTATAGAAATAAATTAACTGGAAACTTGGATTAAAAATGTTGATGGGCTAGTTCTTTCAAAAGCCAGGTTTTTCATCTTTATAATTTAGGCAGTAAGGAAGCATACCTTGTATGCTTTCTATATTCCACAGATGAAAAAAGCAGAATGAAGAAAATAGGTTATAGACTGGTTGGAAATCTTATTGATACTAATTAAAATATCTGTAGCAGTTTTCCTTTGAATTTTTCAAAATCTTCTATGAAAAATAAACTGTTGAGAGGCATCAAACTCATGGCAGAATTTGAGAATAAAACTTGTGAATCTTGACTGTAGGCTTCAGTGCTAGTCACTCGTGATATTTATCTACTCATATTTCAGGTGATTTATCTGTGAACTGCTCTTTCACAT
Source organism: Pygoscelis adeliae (assembly GCF_000699105.1). Taxonomy (NCBI): domain Eukaryota; kingdom Metazoa; phylum Chordata; class Aves; order Sphenisciformes; family Spheniscidae; genus Pygoscelis; species Pygoscelis adeliae. Next base: position 1,229,935 of record NW_008824754.1, on the reverse strand, counting down.
CATTACAATAAGGTGTAAGAACAACTTAATATTTATATACACAATGTTTCTTACTTCTCAGAGTGAAAATGGGACGTTTTGGTGTCCAGAGCAGGACCTGAAAATCAGCGTGGTAGTTCCCACACCATTCCTTCCTTCCTACTCACAAAGTGAATAAAGAAAATGAATCTGGTTTTTAGACAAGAAAGCTATTCCATACTAAACTTGGAGTAGCAAATACCTTTTCAGTTGCTTCTTTTCCTGTCTGTCTCTGTCAGTATATAACGCAGTATATACTGAGTTCATTCCTCACAGTGTTGAGAATTTACCTCATGAAAGCAAGTCTTGGCTTCCGTAATACCATGTAACCTGAGAGATCACTAGCTTGTCTGTGTATGTGTAGTAGATCGTATCTTTCAGCACTTGAAGGTGATAAAGAAGGAAATTTGCAAGGCTTTTTATATAAATATTCTTTTAATTTTATCTGATGTATTCAGGATGAGGGCTTTTACAAGCTATGAGTCCGTAAAGGTTAGATGTTAATTTTTCTAGCTAACAACCACCATATAAAAGACATAGGTTAATTTTGAAAATCTATTTTGAACATAAGTGAAATATGCATTGTGTAGCAATGGCTTTGGGCATGTGGCAGGGGAAAGGTCATGCTAGTGTGCTGCCAAGTGGTCCCTTTTGAATGCAGATCCCGTGCAATTCTTCCTGCTGCTTTACAAAAAAGCTGTCTTAGCATCATATGTGCTAAAAGGCCATGTAACCCTTTAACTTGACTTTTGGGAAAAAAGGTAAACGAAGGCACAAATGAGTTGTGTGATAGAAAAATCAAGGTTTCAAACAGAACTGCAGCTGTGTAGGTATTTAAATCAGTTTGCCACACCTGATTGGTAATATTGGCTGATGTCTATAGTCTTGAAGGTAATTGCTAACTGTGATCATTGCAGGATCTTCCTCTCTTTCAGGTGCTCGGGAGATTGTCTTTTGTACGTCTCTTCAGTCAGACATACCATTTTAGTGATTGTGTGGCTTTGCACAGCATTTAGTAGTAAACAGTAGGTGTTTTCTTTCAGTCACTCTCAGGACACTGCAGGTTTTAGCAGCCAGTGTCTTTGCAGTGGCTGAGGGCTGTAACAGAGGAAGGATATACAAGGGAGCTTTCTTATTGAAAATCAGTATGATTTAGACACTACTGAAAATCCTGTCCTTAAGTAATATGCTTTTCTTGCTCTCTATTGAAACATGAGAAGACTAACAGTGATGAGAATGGATTGCGTACACTGCAGTATCTGTTCCTGGGGAACAAACATGCAGACATTCAAAACAAAGCAATTTAATGGTGGTATTTGGCTTGTAATATGACTTCTGTATTACCTTCCTATAAGACCCTGCTGGAAAGAACTGTGTATGAGCAGTGAATTACGAACTTCAGTCACTACTCAGAGATTACAATGCTCAAACCCATTCAATTGCATTTGACTGGAGGATTTTAAACCAAAGGAATTCCACTGGCCTCTGGAATTTTCATGCTGTCCTGTCACACTGAAAATCTACTTTTTACTAAAACCAGAAGTATTGAGTAGTATGCTTGATGTAAAATTAGTTATAGAAACTAAACTTCTTTTTTTTAAATTTCATTTTTTAGAGTCAGCTAGAAAAAATGGATTTCTACTATTGTAGAAAATTTCTGACATTTAGAAACTTAGTTAAACACAGAGGTTGTATAATATTTTACCTACCAATACCTAACTGATAATTTAAGCTCTGATATTATATACCAGAAGAAAAATATAATGCAGAAAATAATGATTCCAGCAAATACAGCAGTGTTGGATCACATAGTAAACTTCTGACCTCAATTCTATAGGAAAAGTGACATCTTAAAAGACAACACAGCTGGAGGAATGAAGTTTAGGGTATGTGAAGCAGAACAGCTGAGTACCAGGAAACTTGAGAGGAGAAATGGCAGACTTAAAAACACCCAAGAAAGGAACAATATAAAGGACAGCTGATTCTGCCATCTGGATATTCTGGTGGCATGAGCACAAAGTCATAAAGAAACAGGATTAATTTCCCACACCCTTCATGACAGTAACTATCATTACAATGTTTGAACTGCGTCTGAATCTTGCAGTGATGGCTAGAGCTGCCCTTTTGTTCACTGTATTTTAGACAGAAGAGCTCTGGACAGATCGGCAGCTATGTCTCTTTTCTGTTGTCTGTAAGCATGCTTTTTTCTCATTCCTGGTGAATTCAGCCAGTGATACATTCTGATCAGGTTCACCCCACGCAGTTTCGGGCACTTAACAAAAAATATTTGGGGGCACTTATTCCTCTACTCTTCTGCTCTCAGAATTAGGGCCATATCAGGACTTTTCCTTTAATCCATTTGGGGTGTTATTATGTTTTGGGGCTCTAAACTAGAAATTAATGCATCTGTTAAGCACTGTTCAGCCCAATTCTGTATCTCTCTCTGGATAGCTATCCTCCTTAATTTTCTTCTTAATCAGCAAAGACTAAGCCCCTAAACTGGGCATCTCAATAAATACTCAAAAATAAGATGGGATGAATACAAAGGGTGTAATACGCATTTTTTTTTTTGAATTATGTATATCCATCTAAATGTTAGATGAAGTCATTGGGCATAACCAGTTCCAGAGTTTCCATTTCATTGTTTTCTGTGCTGGCCTGAAGCGACTATGCAGCACGTGGTAGATTTCCTTTTCACATAACTATTTGTTTTATTCTTGATGACACTGAATAAAGTCACTGGGTAGTAATGAAGCTTTCTTACTATACTAAGAAAAGAATCAGTATGTTTTAAGTAGTATATTTTTTAACCCAATGATTAGTTATGGAAGTTTCTTGAGAAGACGCAGAGATTTTCACCATCAATATAAGGTATGATTTCACTGTAGATTTACCTTGATTTGTTACTGAAATGTTCTCTACTCCATTACTGTCTATAGTTTCGTAGAAGTTCATACTTCTGTTTCATATAAGTTGACATACCTTAGTTTGGATTGATGGCTTTATTGGAAAAATCTTGTGTTCTGTTGCATAGATAGCATCCCAGCTTGCAGTGACAACTGAAATAGTCGAAAAAGTACGGTAGAATTATGTGTATTTTAAATTGTCTACTAAAAAAAGTGTTCAATTCAGAACAGCAGAATAGAGGGGGTTTTTAATTTTTACAAGTGCTGCTCCCAGTAAGGAAAGGAGAAATCTTATCATTTTTATCTACTACAGCAAAGCCAAAGGTTACCTTTTTATCTCAGGTAATAGCTACAGCACTTAAAATGAAAGAGAGAGTTTTTGCGAACAAAGAACCCCAATTATTTCTTTCCCAATTTCAGAGAACACTGAGAGCTTTCAGATCTTGCTGTTTGATAACTGATTGCAAGTGCTTGCGTCAGACTCATGATGATACATATTTTTTTATTAATATAGCTATCACTTCTACTACTATACTGGCCTTTATTCTCTAACTTAAGAGACACTAAATACTGCATAGCAAACTTTAGCATTTGGGGAGAGAGGGTTTTTGCCAAGTTAGGCAGATGTTTTCTTAATTTATGATCACTTGAAACCTTCAAAACATTTTTTATATCATGCTAAGAAATGTTTTTATAGTTCCAAAGTGTTTTGAACAAAATTGTTTTTTCACAGTTTGAACAGAACCCTGAACCTTTTCATATGGTCTTTTAAGAATTTCAGTCTCATGATCTCATCAGCTGTGAATTTACTTCTGTTTTTCAGTGTTCTCCTCCTTCTGTACTGTAAGCTTTTTTGTGAATCTTGATCCAAAACAGAGCAAAATGGGGCAGCTTAAAAAAGAGAGCTGTAGAAAAATGAGGAAGCAGAAAAACTTTCCCAAACCTAGATTTAACAAACTATTTAGGTTGTCAACTCTAATTTAAGTGCTTCACTTCATATTACTGTAACACAGTTATATATATATATATAGTCTATACCTGTAACTACAGGTATAAATAGAAAACCACCACAACTGAAACTAAAATACCATTTTCTGTGAAATGGCTTTGCTTGAAGGGACTCGCATTTCATCCAATTAGCAGAAAGTGCTCTGTCAAGCACTAATACCTAATTTTCCAGTTTTAAGATAGTAATTCAAAACTATCATCTATAAGTTAACATCACTAAAAGGCATGACTTCCCTGCAGGCTAGGATTGTCTAATGTAAGAATATGTGAGTATCTGCATAGTTTATCACATGAAAATTGTATTCTCTTGTAACTCATAAAATTAGAAAGCTTTGTGATAGTGCTTTAAAAGCCTTTGCTGTTTTTCAAAAATATTTCAACATATTAGTGTTGCCAATGTCTGATGGAGAAAAAGTGGTAGCTTATATCTGCACCTTCATATTTCACAGACGGAGGATCTCGTTCTTTAAGTGATGATATCTGCATACAGCTGCTATTATCATATTCTGCTTTATGGTAGAAATAAAATATTAAATGTATTACCTGCTTTTGGTCACTACAGAATTGCCATCTCATTTGTATAAATTACCACATATGAAATATTTCTTAAAAACTATTCATTCTGTAGAGTGGTTCCTTCCATTCCTGAAGAAAAGTAGTGCTTATTTATTGTAATCTCACATAATAATAGTTATTGTTACTAGAGTGGCACTTCAGTTCTAGTATTTCAGGCTTTGGCTACCATCTTTTTGTCTTCAGTGGAGAAAGAAAGTAAATCTGTCATGTTTTTTGTTACCATTGCAGTTAAACAGCAGGACATGGTGGTATCAAATTGTTGTCACATCAGACCAAATTCAACCATCTTTGGAGCTAAGTAGTCAATCAATAAAGTAATTTTCTGGATCAACAAGGATCATTTCAAATGGAATTCAAAAGCTGTGCACCTGGTTTGTTGTCTCACCTAAAACTAGAGCTATCCTGTGAGCTGCAGGATATCACTTATTTGAAGTCTTATATTTTCATGGTAATTCTGACTTCCCTCTTTTGTGTTTCACTGTCATTTTCCATTAGCAGTAAAGGAATAAACAAAATGACTTGGAAGACTGCGCAGCAATTTTATATACATGTATTTTGTTTGGTTTGTTTTGTTTTTCCCTCGAAACCATTCAGTTCTTAAGAACTCTCCAAGCAGTTCTGAGAATCCTGGGTTAATACGCAAAACAAACATCTAATCTCATAGTAGATTTTAAGTATCAGTTTCCAGAAATCATTCACAAAGCGTGAGTTTTCTACTGAAATGAACAGTACTTTCTGCAATTCCATCATGCTAACTATTTCTGAAGTGGTGCAGTAGCAATTTCAAAATGCAGTGCTGTATTTTAATAGCCAATTGAGATGGCTATAAAAATCCAGCGCTGCACGTTAAGATCATTACTAAATTGCTTCAGCAATACTTACTGATGAGGCAGCTTCAGCAGAACACGATTCATCTTAATGAACTGTGGCTGCAATAGAGCAAAAGCAGCAGCACAGGGAAAGAACGAGGTGCAGGTAGGCTGGGATGCCAAAAAGCTTGAGATTTTGTTTCAAGAAAAATAAGCTTTGGCTAGCTTCTTTTTGTCTTCAGTGGAGAAAGAAAGTAAATCTGTCATCTTTTTGTTACAATGGCAGTTAAATGGCAGAAGTTGGCGGTATGAAATTGTTGTCATGTCAGACCAAATTCAACCATCTTTGGAGCTAAGTAGACCATTGACATTTCAATTGACAAAATCTTCCATGCTTGTCCTTTCTGAATTAGGTAGGAATTTTGTATTATTATCCAGTTGCCTAAATAGTTTAATCAGCTCTGACTAGAGACAGCAAGTGCTATGGTGTACCAGTGTGACCTTGGTTTTTATCATTCTCTGTCATAAGATGTCTATCCTTTTGCTGTGGTCAAAGTTACTTCTGTGGCTTTTGCTGAGAAACAAGAGCAGTTAGCATGACTTACTAGATTCCCCCTGATACTGTTCTTGTCTCCTTGGCTGGTTTAACTCTGTAATCTCTCACTGGAAATTTGAGGGGAGGGAGATGTTGCATGTTCTTTTCTTTGTCCACTTCTTCTACCCATACAGAGAGAAAGGTCTTCTAATTTCTGTGCTCGGCTGTAGGATAAGTAATGGATGCATCTCCAGGTTTGGCTCATATGGCTTGCTTCTGGGTGAGAATAAAGCGACCATTTAAAAAATTCTGTTTGATTTATCCTGTCCTTGTGGAAATGCTTCAAAGGAAGTTGCTTACTAAATGGATTTCCCAGCTACATAATGATGTCCGGCACACTGCTGAAAAGTTTCTTGGAAGATCTTTTGTCTCGGGCTTGTATGGAAAACTGTGACGTCTATGCTTTGGGATGCTATTTGACACTGCTGCCTTTTTCTCTGTGTCATTTTTAAAAATCCCAAGGACTTGTCTCCATCACTAAGTGCCTTTTTTTTTTTGTCTACAACAACTGTTACACAAATTCCCAATGAATCTTGGCCAACTTCTCTTCCAAGTCTAAATTTTTCTCCTGACCAAGTGTAATGTAATTACAGTAAGTCCCATAATTTTGTCATTAGAGCATGCCTTTGTACTCCTTTTTTTCCTTTAGATTATAAATTTCTTGGTCAGGGAATAGTTTCATTGTTTCCCTCCCCATTCTAGAGCGCTGTGTAAGAGTTAAAAGGGGAATTACAGAAGGTCCCTTTCATTATGTTTGCCATTGCTGTTTTCATCAGGCCAACATAAGAGGGGGAGGAGATGCAGCAGATAGTGTAGCAGAGTGTTAATTGTCTCATCAGTATTTCCAGGTACACAATAAATCAAAAGATGAGGAAGGAGAATGGCATCATTTGTTAAACTACTGGGCTAAGTGTGGAAATAACTCCTTCTGTAGACAGGAGGCCAACATCTTTTCTCTGTTTTCTTAGTGGAGGAGTGAGAATTTTCTAGAGTGGCACTTTTCTTGGCCTTTTTTCCCTACCTATATGTTCCTTGTTTTAAATTCCTCAGGTAAGTTTTAGAGAACGATTATGCTTGATCTTTCACCACATTAATAAATAAACAACTATATGACAGCAATTGCTGTGAGCCTGATGTGATATCCTGATGCAACAGAAGATATATTAAGGTTTTAGCGTCCTATGTGGAATACGTTCATTGACACAACATCTGTCACTTGCAACTGGGTAGTCTGAAAATCCTTATATTTGCTTCTTTGCAGAGCTTCATCCTTTTTTGAATATAAAGCCAAGTGTGCAAATTAACCAGGTGAAATTACAGAGCAGTGATTTCATCCTTTATTGTTCAGTTAATTATCTACATAACAAGTTCTGTCTTCTTGATAGTTCTTTAGATGTCCAGATCTTTCTCAAGAAAGCTGCTGTCTGGAAGACAACACGCATCAGCAAAATATTGCAGTGCCGTGAAAAACACCTTTAAAAGAATAAATTGTATTTAATTAATTTTTTATAGCTTGGGGAGCTGTAGCTATTCATTTTTCTTGTGTTCTTGTCTCATTTTTTTCTATAATCTTAAACACGGGCAAACATTTTAAGTCTTTTGAGAAAGGCATTAGAGATTCTGATCGTGGTGGAGTGACACAGCTGAGTGAAGCTTTAAAGATTCAAATGATATGGTAAATAAATATCAGCCTGCAGCCTATTAAAAAAATATTCTAGATTGTCAATATTATTCTTTTGTTTCCACTAGTTGAAAAAAAGGAAAGAGTTACATTAAAGCATCTCTGAACATCTGAAGGAAATAGCCGGCTTAGTCAGAAGTCAGACACCAAAGTGATTAATTGCAAATAGTCTTTCATCTCACTATTTCCAATACTATCTCCTGGTCCTTTCGCAGGTCTGTCATTTTCATTTTGCTTTCAGCATTCCAAATTCTAGCTAAAATTGTAGTTATCCTTAATGAAAACAGAAGAAAGAATGCAACTTGTGTTCTTTTTTGGTGACAGCTAAAAGTGGTAACCAGATCTCAACACTTGGCAAAAAGATATTTCCCTATAGTATTTTAGCTTTGACTTACTATTTGTTTCTTTAGACCATTTGTCCAACAGCTTTGAAAAACTGCTTTTTCTTCGTCAGTTAGGAGGGTTTTGTTTTGTTTCTTTCAACATTATATTAGCATTCCTAGAAATGGCAGCCTTTCTTTTGGAGTTTAGGTGGAAGAAGATCCTTTTCCATTTGCCGTGAAACAAATTGTGCAGATGACCATACTTTCCAACTGTGCCGTCTTAAGATATGAGACTAAGAAGACCAGGCTCTGGGACTCCAGTGCACAAACATTCTGGTACTGCATGTGTCGCATCAGTGACATGTACAGAGGGCAGCTGATTTGGACATCTGGCAGAGGTTCCTATATTGTGGACGCAGTGACATCAAGCTTCTTGCAGAAGCAAAGTATAGTCCTGCTTTGCCAAAGACTTGTGCTCACTGACACACAGCTCTTCAACTCTTCTTTCGAGTGAGCAGTAAAGCCATGTGATTTGTGAGACACTATCACTTCTTTTTCTTTGCTTGCAGAGACTCATTTAAGTTTTTTTCATTCAGAAATTCTGCCACTTGGGACAATGGTAAGGTGATATGTTTTTCTCAACATGAAGCATTCAGTAGATGAAAAAAATTCCTGTGACCTCTTCCAGGGTACATTTTGGCTGATTTCATATGAGAAAGGCAAGGAGACAGCTTAATGCCTATGTCTTTAGTGTCTCATTTCTGAGAAAAATGCAACTCTGAAAGCTTAAAAAAGTTAATTATATCTGTGGAGGGAATCTCCTGTGAAATCAGAAATGCTAGCTAGTATATCCTAAGTATTCCAAGAGCACAAAGCTCTCTGTTCATTACCCGGGATGCTGCTTCTGAATTTTGAGTAGTGATTTATACGAACAAATAAGAAGCCTGCTCTTGGATTCTTTAGAAAGAATTTTGTCCAATCATTATCTTTGATAGGAAGTAACAGTTGCAAAGCAAGATCTTAGAGCTGAATGAAATGTAAAAAAGGGTATAATGACACAAAAAAGTCTTTAGGATATGATAAAAGATATGTTGCATAAGCTAAAAGAACAATACCCTCAAGGCATGCTTGACGTTTTTATTCTGGAAAGTGATATTTGCAAATAAGGACATAATAGACTTTTTTTTCCTGGTTTTTTGTTTGTTTTGTTTCTTATGCAAGACAATGTGTAGGATGTCTTATGAAATTAATAGAAAGACATCCTAGCCACTCCAACAGAGAGATCTGAAATAAGGAAACATAAAATTACAGCAAATAATTTAGTAAAGTTGTTTAGTGTCGGCACATTTACATTTTATATACTGTAATTGAAAAATGAACTAAGTGTAAATGGTAGGCCAGGGGTAAATCTTACCCATAGTCTGTAGGTCGGATGTGTATCATTTCTCAATTCTAATTATTATCAAATGTCATAGCCAAAATTTCTGAAAATTATTTTTAAATAATACTTTTAAATTCTGTTATAGCAAATCACATCCCCTCTGCAATGCAGTGAAAATAATTGCAGTTTAGAGATGTACTTTGTAGTCACAGAGAGATGTTGAGATAATAGGTGCTTTCGAGGCAAGATATAAAAAGTGCCTACCTTTTTGCTGGCATCAGTTTTCACAGAAAGGTCATCTGTGATAAGGTTACTATCATGATTAAAACCAGCAACAGAGGGACAAGACCTCAGCCTCAAATGAAGAAGGAACAGGCCTGCCAGCACTTAAAGAAGTTAGATATTTTTACCCTTGGAAGTCCTAATGGTCTTGATCCCAGACTACCGAAACTTAGCTGGTGAAATCTGAGTGCTGACAATGGTTGGTTTTGAACACCTGTGTGGAGAAGGTAAAGTGAAAAACTGGAAAGGGTAAGCAGAAAGCTCATCTTCATTGAAGTGAACAAGAGGAGCCAAGGGACTATAAAGTCAGCAGTTTGCTTTCAGAACCCCAGAAGAATACTGGAACAAGTAGGAAATCTCTTTAAAAGCACCTAGAAACAGTTTGAAGAGTAATGATTATCAAAGGATGCCATACTCCTCTTTTGCAACTCTTTTTCACATTTTTCTCAGATGACACTATGTGCTGGCAGGGTTTAACACTGAAAGTGGGCTGAAAAAAACAAAGGTGTAATTCAGCAGGGACAACTGCAAGGTGCTTTCAGCACAAATAATCAAATAATTTACTAAATCGTGCTTAACAGAAAACTGTCGGGAAAACAATCCCGTAGAAGAGTATCTAGAACTTTGCTAGCTGTAGCATCTTGTCTTTTACACATCATGCTGTGATGAAACATTCAAATACTATATTGGGATTTATAAATTGAGGTATGGTTTATAAGACATATGAGCAAACCTTTCATCCTTCACAGGTAAAGCCTTGAGCTTTCCACTTCAGGAAGGATATAGGCCAGTTGGAGGGACTCCAGGGGAAAGCAGTAAAAATGATCAGAGATTTAGAAAGCCTATCCTGCAAGAAAAGAATGAGTGATCTGAAGTCATTTATCTGAAATACCAAAGACTTAGAGGGGGCTTACAGGTCCCTGATAACAATCTTCTTGCCTTGCAGCACATCTTTGAAGAGTTGAGTTCGCTCTGTGTGCCCCCTAGGGAGGGTGTGGAACAAAATTTAATAGACAAATTATAATAAACAAGATTTGGACTGGATTTAGGACAAGTGAGGATTGTGATATGATGGATTAGCAGGCAGGTCACCAGGTCTGTAGCATGGGAAATACCCGGGTGCGCCAGACAGCCATTTGTTGGCCATGATGCAACTATAGTTGGTTCTGCCTCAGGTCGAGAAGATAGAGTGAATGATCCATTGAGTTTCTTCCAGCCCCAAGATTCAGTGATCATAACAAAATTTTCTCATTTCACTGCAGTATGAAGACAAATGGTAGGCATAGGGCTATTTAAATCCTGCACCTGCAGAAATAAAGAGGGTGTCTTCCAGACAAAAACCACAAACATTTCCTTTGCTTGTCCTCAACAATAATTTAGTATTTTTGATTTCCCTCTTTTTTGCTTTAGTTGTGGCTAGGAGGGATAAAACATTTTTAGAAAAGAAACTTCTCCACATGTGAAAATATTAATGAATACTAGAACAGATAAACTGCTGTCTCAGTCTGCATTTGTTTATTCACATCCAGCTAGGATTTCTCTGCCTTTTCAACTTTTCTGTTGCTCAAGCCAGGATCGTGCTCCTTAGGAAAAATTTGGTCAGATGGGTGGCTGGTTCTTCACCAAAGGCTGTTTTCACAGCAGGTTTCAGTATTTGGAGGCTGGTCAAGAGTCCTTTGCTTTGGATTGCACTAAGGCTTTTAATGCTAAGTCTTGACTTCATATAAAACACTTTTGTCCAGCTCTAGGCAGAGCTGGGTTTCTTTACACCTAAAATCGGTCTTGTAGGCTTTAGGTTCTACATTTGTGGGTCTCACTGGGGATGAATCTTTTCATCCAAACAGCTGACTAAAATTTCCAAGAGGTGGCCCAGAAGTGATCTGGGGATAAATCAACACGTTAGTACATTCATTCTTTCCCCCAGGGTTTGACTTTTCATTAGGAATGCTGTGTACATCGTTCCCAGAGACTGAGACCTACACCCTACCTCTGACGTTGCAGGGAAGTTCAGGGATTGTTATTAACTGAAATAGCTGATGGAAAGGCCATGCTAGACCGAACTCCTCAAGGGACTAATAGCGGGGTCTTGTGTTATACTATATCTCATGAAGAGCCCTGATGAAAAATATTAGGGAAACTCTTACTCAGAGAAAATTTGTAGTATAACTCAGGCTGAAACAATCATATTTAAGTGTTATACTCTGAGTCTCAACACTGCTAAGCACAAGCTCTTAGAAAATCTTTCATGGTCTGGACCAGTCTGAAAAAAAACTGTATTTCTGAATGCAGATTTCAAATATGGATTCACATTATCTTTCTAGTTACGTATACTAGAGTACAATTTCCTTAGCAAATATTTAGCAAAATTTCTGAGAAGTCATAGAATCATAGAATTATAGAGTGGTTTGGGTTGGAAGGGACCTTTAAAGGTCATCTAGTCCAACCCCCCTGCCGTGGGCAGGGACATCTTCAACTAGAGCAGGTTGCTCAGAGCCTCGTCCAACCTGACCTGGAATGTTTCCAGGGATGGGGCATCCACCACCTCTTTGGGCAACCTGGGCCAGTGTTTCACCACCCTCAGCGTACAAAATTTCTCCCTTCTATCTAGTCTAAATCTACCCTCTTTTAGTTTAAAACCATTCCCCCATGTTCTGTTGTTACAGGCCCTGCTAAAAAGTCTGTCCTCATCTTTCTTATAAAGTCACAAGTGTCTGATTTTACTCATTTTACTCTGTGAGAGTATAGGGTGCTTCTCACTGGTAAATAAAACATTTTTGTTTCACTTTGTTTCTTAGAAAATTGCAAGAAAGCATCAGTAAACTGAACTAAGGGACCAAAGTACAGTTTCAGGGAAACAAAAAGAGTCAAAGCAAAGTGCAATGACTCATGAATCCATTTTCAGACTGTCTTCACCTTACTACTACAGCTCAGTAAGCACCATCTCTTTTCTTTCTCTATATCATTTATATACTTGTAAACTTTTAACAACAGGGCTCTCTCTGTAAATGGCATTACATAAAAAAACAAAATTACTTGTAAATTTGTGTCTGATATGTCTCTGCATTTTTTAAAAAGGAAGTAACTGAATGGATGACAGATTATTTATGGGTTGATTGCAAATAGATAAGAGGCTACAAGATGAACTTTGATTTCATTTTGTATTTTCAAGCTTCAACATAATTGGCAGAGAGCTTTTCAAGAAAGTATTTCCGTTCAGCTTTGCAACAGGGATAAGAAGATAATGCTAAATTCCCCTCATCAGACGGAGGACGAACAAAAGAAACTGATGAGTCTCTCCCCGACGTTTATGGTTGTTAAACAGATCCCAAACTGACAGACTGCTCTTTCTGTCTCCATTTTATTGGTGACAAATTATTGAATATTTGTCTAGAAGAGCCATCCAACTCAGAAAGCAGTGACCCCGCTGTACTCAGTTAAAGATATATCACCTAATGTTATAAAAAGCAAATAGCATACTATTTTGTTTTGCTATTGCAAACAATAGCATTTGTTCATGAATTAGAATGGTTATCTCCTGTATAAAGTCTGTAAGTTTCAAGAATGAATCTTGATAGGCAAAAATGGCAGGAAAAGCACAGTTTTACATAATACCACGACTTAAAAAAATTAACATCTCATCAAAAAGTAATAATTACTTTAAAACAGATCTTGGTGTGTACATCTACAGGAAAAAATGCTTTTCGTTTACATTATTAGGAGGTGAAATAACTTGTGCTGCTGTCAGTAATTACTGCAATTTGTGAAGAAAATTATGTAGGTACTATTTGTTAACGACAGGCAAACTGTGATCAACTGTCAGCATAAATTTGGTTCCTATGCCTGAAACAACTGGCGTACTTTGTGCATGGAAAGTGAACCATATTTCAGCATTTGAACCCGGGTTAATATATAATGTAAAAACAATAACAGATTCTTTGGGTCTTCTCAGTGCAGTGATTCCAGGTTTCTGTAACTGCCTGCTTGTCTCTCGGCACTGCAGAGGAGCCATGGCATGTCATTTTTATTTCTTTGTCCAAAAGTTACGTGTCTGAATTTATGTGGCATCGGGAATTAAACAGGGACAAGTGAAATTTAAAAGCATGAGCAGTGGGTGAAAGGGAAAAAAAACCTTCAAGATTCTGTCTGAATTGTCTGGTGAAGAGAGGAGACAGTCAGGGGAAAGGGTTTTACACCAGTGAGATCAAGCTCTGCCATGTTGATCCCATTTCCAGATACTTCTCCTCACAATGAATACCTTAGAGAGCTGAATATCGGTTACGTATAAGGGAAAATGGCATTTTTAACAGGAGGTGCAGTTAAAATAAATACATCTATAAGAGCATATTTATGGTAATGAGGCTAATTGCCTTAAAAACTTGTGTTAGGAAAAAAAAAAATGGGACAGCAGAGATAATTTGGTTTCCCACTGCTTTCAATCCATGTGCATAACTACTCTGAATTAAACGTTCTCACAAGACAACCGAAGGTGGTTAAATCCAACGTTCTCAAGCCCAGTGCTTCTCTTGAAAGAGTGAGTTACAAGTTTGATATTTGATTCTCTAACCAGGAAAGGTTCATAGTACCAGAGTATCTGCCAGAGCAAAAATTGGAGAAATATTGAATAAGCATTATTATGACACTGTTTTCTTCCACTATAGCAATATCGCATTTGTCTTAGCTCTCAGGAGCATTACAAACCTATGATTTCTCTTTCTTAAGCTTAGGAGAGCATTTTTATTGTTCCCCTTCCTCCCAGTAGGACTCATGCTCTAAAGGCATATTTTTACTGAATTTTTTCAGGTTCATTGCTAGCCTAAATAGCCATTTCTGTCCTGCTCACTTCAGCTACTTGGTCCTGTCCCTGCATCTTTCCTTCTTGCCACATCCCCCAGGTTGAGTTTGCTGAGCAGCAGTGATAATATTGCACTGCTCTCTATAGGAGTCACAACTCTATAATAAAGTGTCTTGTACAAAACCGTGCTGCCAGCAAAGGGGACATGTGAACCCAACACCATCCTCAGCTACCGGCTCTTACTGATGCCATCTCTGTAGATGCTGGTGAATATGCACCTGGTCTGTGATTCAGACTAATTTGTTTTGGTTTTCGTGCCATTTTCAGCTTGCCAATCCATTTGGCTAGAAAATCTTCATGGCTAAGACAAGGCAGGCAGTGGGAAACTGTGGCCAAAGGCAGGGTGGGGAGCAGAGTTGTCTCTTTTGGCAGTAGGGAGGCTTTAGATCAGCATATGACAATCATAAAAATGCATCCTGCAACCCCCACCTGGCTTTTTGCTGCTGATTAGGACAACTGGCTGCTTCGAATCATGGAATCAAGGAATGGTTTGGGTTGAAAGGGACCTTTAAAGATCATCTAGTCCAACCCCCCTGCCATGGGCAGGAACACCTTTCACTAGATTAAGTTGCTCAAAGCCCCGTCCAACCTAACCTTGAACATTTCCAGGGATGTCTTCTTCATCTGTAGTCATGCATAGTCCAGTTGATTGTTGCTCAAGTGAATGAAAGGGCAGGGGTAAGGATGGGATTAAATAAATAAATAAATAAATAAATAAATAAATAAATAAATAAAATCTTGCTAAGAAAAATGCTGCTAATGCATAAAAAAATAGAATGAGAAAAAAAGGGTAGTCTTTAACAATCCATTCATATCACATTCAGCCGTACAGTCACTTATGCTGTGTTTAACATTATTCCCTGCAAGATGTAAATGATCTTATCGCACAGGCAGCCAGCCAGATGATGTCTACCCTAATCAAAAATTCAGATTTTTAGTGACTCTGGATCCGAGGACTATTTGTCCTTGTGGGTGCACCAAAAATATGCAAAAACCTCCTGTGTGAACAGGAAGTCAACATGGAAGCACAGCTTCAGTTGTAGGCATGTGCAAACCTGGCATGGAAATGTGAGAAAAGACATTTCAAAAAATTAGTAAGCAGTTAATCCTGTTCCTAAGTGCAGATCTTGGATTTCTCTGCTTTACATCACTAATCTTCACTTTTTGAAAAACATAATTTGACTGTTTTTAACATGAAATCTTTAGACTTGGTGTATCATGCGGCTTTTCCTAAAAGAGCTGAACTGCTTGCTATAATTCTTGGAGTGTCAGTAGATGTCAAAAATGAAATAATTTTCTCTTTCTTGCACTTATGCTAGTAAAATTGTGGCAGTGTGATTTAATACGATTTTCAGTGAACTTGAATCCCCATTAATGCTTTAAAAATCACCTTATTGTGAATAATTAGGAATACTGCCTTCTCTTTTCAAGACAGATTTTAAAGTATCCTTGAGAATTGCTGTTGTACAATTAGGCCACTGCTCATTGTCTGTGCTTTCTGGGAAATTTATTCCTAATTAATTTGAATAAATGTAAAAATATAGAATAAACACAATTCTAATGAGGCTCTAAGTGTATTTTCCTAGATTGCTGTTTCCTTTCTTTTCAGCTATGTCTGAAGGGAATGTATCTTTAGGGATAAATATATGCAGGCAAAAAAAATAGTAATGGGAAAAACATTTAACTGCAAAACTGAATAGAAAAGAAGGGATTGTTTTCATTTGCATGTTAGACAATTTTTTTACAAATTTCTACAAATAGCAGTGCAATTTAACAAGATGTGTTTTCAAGGCTTTATTAAAGATTACAGAAAGATTAGCTTTACTGTTATGATAATGTAAAACCAATGCTTTATCTAGTGTACCTACAGCATGATTGTTTTTGAACGTGCACTGGCTGCCTTGCAGGTATGTTAACATTTGCATCACAATCTCACTTTCCCATCCTCTCCTTTCTGGCTGGAAAAGTAAACAATTTTTTTAAGCCAAGGAGTTTAACCCTGTGTCCTGAGAACAGATTCCTTCCTTTCTGTAACCCAATAGATTCAACTGCAATGTTTGATTTCAATGTCCAAAAGAATGAAAAAGCAGTTGGAAAAGAGTTGTAGTTGTTTAAATTTGTTTCTGAGGCCAGAGCAGAGTAACTTAGCAAAAAATCCCTGGAATATCCAGAAGACTTTTTTCCATATTCTGGACTCTTCTGCATTTCTGACTTTTGTGGGTCTCAGATGATGTTGATGAACCCCATGTGTACCAAGAAAAGATGTAACACATTGCATTCCCCTATCTCCAGCAGAAGAGCAAGCTCAGAGAAAGCAATGTTAGGCAGGGAGCTTTCTGGGACATTCTAGCACACAGCTGTTTTGGAACAGGTATAAGGAGCTGTGGGTAGCAGTGTGGTAGCCAAATTTTAAAATTTCATGTGCTTCCTAATGGTGTGGATAGCAATTTGTAAAATTTGAAATGGAGACTGAAAACCTGCTTAGGTATTGCCGATCAAGGGTACGGAAATCAGCCTGCCATCACTGCCTACTGGGTCACCAGCCAGCAGCCACTACCACACTCTCTCCTCTGTTGAGTTTTAGCTGGCTGCCATTCTTCCAAGCCTTTAGTCCTTCAGAGAGCTGTTTGGGGTAGTATGAATGTAGATATGCACCAGTGTATTGAAGACATTTTAATCTCTGTGAGATTGCTGTCTCTGTTCTCTCTGTCATCAAGCAAGAAGCGAGAACAGACCTCTGCAGATTCCTGCACTGGGCTGCGCAGCAAGATTGTGTTACTATAATGTTTTAAATGTCAATTAATTTTTTCTTTTTATTAAATTAAGAATAGTTAAAATTAGAACTATTTTATTGAAATTTATTTTTAAAATTTGAATTTGCAGTGTTTAAAATTTATGCAGATAAAGGCAGATGAAAGATGAAAAATTTTACCATTTACTTTCTACTAAAAACTGACCAAAATCTGCGTCCGTACAGAAAAGTTCTAAGTCCTCTCTCACCGAGGTTATGGAAGGGTCCAGTCCCTCAGAGAGATGTGTCAGTGTTGCTGCACAATCAGTGCTCATTTGCAAGGAAAGGAGTTTCTTTGCCTGCTATATAATCACAACTGCCAAACAGCATCCAGTCGTAGCATCTCTCATGAGCATGTTGGCCATACTCTGTGGAAGTATTGTGTGTGCTCTCCAGCTTGATCCTCAGTAGAGGCTGTACTGAAATCGGGCATCTCTCTTGGTTCAGTAGTATGGAAAGGTGATCCGCTGGCAGTCAGGATGTAGGGATTAATGAAAATAATAACTATAAAAATGGCTGTGGGCAAAAACAAAGGAACTGTGTAACAACTGTGGGATAAATAGCTGAAGGCAAGAGTATATAATGACACTGTGTAAAGGAGACAATAATTTTCTCCCTGTGTAAGGTGGTTTCAGAGGATATTCTTCTTACCTGGTGGCACTGTACATCATTTTTATTCTGTCTGACATCAGCTGGGAAATGACCAAAAATGCTAGATACCTTGCAAAAAAAAAGTCAAAATGATAAGGAAGATGCTTGAAGTTTTTAACCCAAGGCCATTAGAAAGAAACACTAGATGACGATAGGCTCAATTAGATTTGTAGGGGCTTGGGCCTTTTTCCCAGTCGAGGCTATTATCAAATAATTGGTTACAAAAAGAGCCCTCTGAAGTGATCTGGGAGCAGGGTCTGAAACAGGAATTAATGATGGTGATGAAAGTAGGCAGCTTTTAAGTATGTTATGAATATTAGTTAAAGTTTTATGAATCATGCTGTACTTTAGACTGACTTTTTCATCCACGGAACAAAATGTAGTCAAATTTTATTCATGTAAGTCCTTCTGGTATAAGCTGTCACATGAGTCAGGAATAGGAATTGTTATAAGAACTCGCTCAGATAAATTGATATTTGAATCTATCCCTACAACACAAAGGAGATGAGAGAGATAAAGTGATATTTCCTATGTTTGGGATTAACACTTTCTCAGGAATTGATTAATGGGATGAAAAATAAAGACAGAAAGAGAGAGCTCTGTAGAGGAAGACCAGTCCGTCCTTGTAAAGCTGTATAATTATTGTGAAACATAATTTTTGTTTTGTAATGTATTTCATTTTTGTGTGTACCAAATAATAAAGGAATCTGCTGTCAATAATGAACACTAATCATAAGTTACAGCTATAACAAGCGTATTAAACTTCCACAATTGCGGGGTGCTACTTTTATATATGTGCTATATCTCTCCTCCAGGAAAACTAAAATTGGCAACTAGAGGCTTGAGAAAGGGGGCAGGGGGAGATATTCCCTGCTGCTCCTCTGTTTATAATTAACCTTGTTTCAGTTTGTTTATTCATATAGCGCTAGATATAACTGTGGTACCTGTCAAAACAAGTCAATCAAATGATATCAGTCAAAGCATTTTATATTACCCGTGTTCCTTTCCTCCCTTTAAGTGGAATTTTATTAATTAGAAACCTGGATTGGACTTCATTGCTCCAGGTTTGACAATTTCATTGGTAGGTTCACCAGTATGATACTGTTCTCCCTTTCAGAGGAAAAAAGGGACTATATAAATATTGGCTCTCTAAGCTTAAGTAATTTCAACAATAAAACAACACTGAGCTATATTTTTTGTAATTGAGTGTTGTAGAAGCGGCTGGTCTGTGGAAAGGCAGGAGCTACCTCAGTTTGGGTTCCTCTTTGCCTGGTCCGTTTGCTCACAGGAGCATGGCCAATGTGTCATGTCCCACAGCACAGCCAGGCTCGCAGTGCCGGGGAAGGTCCTCAGTGGGGCAAGCTGTTGCATGGGTACTTTCTGGTTCTATTATCTTGTTTTGCTGCCTGAAACGGTTTCATAAAATCTGAGTTCATACAGTATTCTGGAGCAAATCAGTTTGTTTCACACCTGTAGAAAATGATTGTAGCAAAAAGCAATGAGAGGTCATACAGGAAGAGAGAGTGATATTTATTCATTACATCTCCAAATAAGTTACCCAGTTATGCTCATTCTCTCATATATTTCATTCACTCTTCATTTCACCCACATCCTCACAAGCCCCAGGATGCATGTGCCGAGGTGATCTGGCTCACTCGTGTGTGACACAAAGGACATGGGACATCGAACCCTTACCACATCTCTTGGCATTTTCCTGATTGGCAACCATGGACTAATTTTTGGACAGATGATTTATACCCTCTAGGAGTCCACAGTTGTTATGGGGTGGTCTTTTACATTGCATATTTATTTCTTTAGTCCCTAAGTCTGAGACAAGGCCACTGCTCATTGCCTGTTTGTCTTCATTTAATAAACACGTCTTTATCGCTACGATCTGCTTTCCTGTTGGGCTTACAGGCGAGAGAATGGCATATGTCACATGCTGTAATCTTGCTGCCAACATCCCACTGTTACAGTATGGGGTCTTCTGCTGACAAGACACCTGTGCTGTGATCTTAACAGAGTCCAGACATTCTGTCCAGGCTTGACAGAAAAGACTCGTTTTTAGTTTTATTGCTAGGAATGTTCTGTATCGTCAATACACATAATTTCTCTAACCTTTGTTCTTTCTTCTAGTGCTTACAGGCACATTTCCATTCATATTTCATTTGTTTCTAGCCTAATATTTCTATTACAATTCCTGTGCATTTTGTGGCTTCACCAAGTTGCTCTATGTTCAACAGGTCACTTTGTCGACGTTAAGGCATACTGTGGTAAAGCCAGGAATCCAGCAAGTAGGAATTATGCATTTTATGTCTCTAAAGCACACTGTTTTGGTTAACTACCTGCAAATCACACACTTCTTAATTACATTTTAAGGTTATGACTTAAATGCTACTTTCTTTGGCTTCCCCATTATTTGGAGGTTCCCAGGTAGGACTGTGAAACTCATGTTGGATTTACCCTCTAAAATCCTCATTCTGTTTGCTGACTTAAAATAAACGTGGTTCTCTGTGTAGGATAGTAGAAAAATCATAGAATCATAGAATCATTAAGGTTGGAAGAGACCTCTAAGATCATTGAGTCCAACTGTTGACCCAACACCACCATGCCCACTAAACCATGTCCCTAAGCGCCTCATCTACCCGTCTTTTAAATACTTCCAGGGATGGTGACTCAACCACTTCCCTGGGCAGCCTCTTCCAATGTTTAACTACTCTTTCAGTAAAGAAATTTTTCCTCACATCCAATCTAAACCTCCCCTGGCGCCACTTGCAACATCCCATTTGGGTTATGAGTGAGAGTTTCATTTAACGTCACTTCTTATTAGAAAGCTGACATTATCTAGCTGCAGTTGACCTTTTAGGCTCCCTCTCTGGTTACTGGAAAGTGATATGCCCACAGTGTGATTCATCCCGTGTCTTAAACAGTGAATTTACTATTATCACACAGAGGCACCTGTTGCTGGACTAACCATAGGGGGAGTCTCCATGCCTACTTTTTACCAGAAAAGTAGTTATAACTACTATATTATAGTATAAAAAACATATATTTTTACTAATATAGTGATACATTTAAAACGTGTATCTGGTGCAGCAAATAATGCAAAGTAGAATCATAGAATCATAGAATCATTAAGGTTGGAAGAGACCTCCAAGATCATCAAGTCCAACCGTCAACCCAACACCACCATGCCCACTAAACCATGTCCCTAAGCACCTCATCTACCCGTCTTTTAAATACTTCCAGGGATGGTGACTCAACCACTTCCCTGGGCAGCCTGTTCCAATGTTTAACCACTCTTTCAGTAAAGAAATTTTTCCTTACATCCAATCTAAACCTCCCCTGGCGCAACTTGAGGCCATTTCCTCTCGTCCTTTCCCCAGTTACTTGGGAGAAGAGACCGACACCCACCTCGCTACAGCCTCCTTTCAGGTAGTTGTAGAGAGCGATGAGGTCTCCCCTCAGCCTCCTTTTCTCCAGGCTAAACAACCCCAGTTCCCTCAGCCGCTCCTCATAAGACTTGTTCTCCAAGATGTAGATGTAGATGTAAATAGTCACTGGTTACCTTTTTCTGAAATAGCTATAATTGAGACTTGGGAGGCATTTGAATTAGTTTGGCTGTAACATTTCTTTCTTTATGGTTTCATTACACTTTCAAATGTTTTAATGTGTTGTTTACTGACAATCCAGGGAAAAGATATTAATAAATATCCTTGACTATTGTTAATATCAGCACTTTTTCTGCAGTTTCTGATTTTGATGGAATACCTCTTTCCCCTATCCCTTTTCCTCTTCGTGATAACAGTGATGTCTCCTGTCTCATTCCACTATTACACAAGTTATTATCCACAGGATCAGTGATGAACATTTGTGTAACCCAAAGGTAGATGAATTTTACAAACACCTACCCAGTGGAAATGGAAGGAAATAGCATTTCATTACTCTTCCCTAGTTTATACATTGACCCGATCTTATATGTGCCCATCCTCTTCAGTGGTTTTGAACAAAGCTGAGATTGACTTGGATGTACAGCAGTATTAGATCCAGTTCTCTTTCCTTTTTTCCTCTCGGAGTAGTCTTCTCTTCTTCATAGAACTATAGAATCATAGAATGGTTTGGGTTGGAAGGGACCTTTAAAGGTCATCTAGTCCAACCCTGTCTTTCACTAGATCAGGTTGCTCAAAGCCCCGTCCAACCTGACCTTGAGCACTTCTAATGATGGGGCATCCATAACTTCTCTGGGCAACCTGTTCCAGTGTCTCACCACCCTCACTATAAAAAATTTCTTCCTTATCTCCATTCTAAATCTATCCTCCATCTAATTCCTGTTGTGAGGAAACTGGGCACTCTGTCCAAGCTGAGGTATTGCTGTGAAGCAGAACTGCACATTAGCAAAATAGGAAGTGAGAGGGAGGGCATTCCTCAGAGCGACTCCCGATCTTCTGTGGTCTGATGGCAACGTTTTCCTAACCACAGGAGTCAATAAGAAAAAGGTTCTGCAATTAAATATGCTATTTTATTTTGATTTTTTTAATTCAATGGAGCAATGAAAAAGACCAAGTTTAGAAAACGTGTCTTGCTCCCTGTGTTCGGAAAAGTTTGAATGATTCTCTGTTTTTAAAATAGAGTAAGAATCTGATATGAGACTAACCTGATGTAGCTAGTGACAAGAAGGATCCACACTAGGGATGCACAAACCTTTCTGAGGTCTTAAAACAAAACAGAAACCTTCAGTCTAAATGGAGGTGAGACTCTAACTCAGGTTGTGACCTTTTATAGCACTGATCTTCCCACCCACCTCTTCCTGCATCCAGCCCCCAGCCTTTCAGAAACCAAGAGCATGATTCATTTCATCTCTTTCAGATGTCTCTTTGAGATGAGATGAATCATGTTTTAAAAGCCCTTAATGAATTTTCAGTGATTATAAAGGTAGTGTAAGTGATTAGCATAGTTGTCTGATGTCATTTGGCCATATGAATCCTACTCAAAAGTTTCATTGTATTATGCTTTCCTAATGCTCTAGCAATTAGCGAAAGTCATTTAAGTAAAATTAAATGGGCCATTGTTCCATTCCCCATTCTTCCCAAGAAGAAATCTTTTAAAGAAGGCAAATATGGTTAGGCAATGAAACTAAATCATTATCGATAGGAAAGACATGGAAAACCTCTCTCTTCCTCAGTTGTCTCTCCTACCCACTCTCCCTTTTCTCCCCACAGTATTTCCCCCATCTTGTTCTGCTCTTTTAAACCTTTTTATACTCAGTGCTGGTTTTTTGGATCCCAAAGACAAACACAATGTAGCCCCATGCATTGTAATGCAGCTACATTTTGTATAGACTAGAGAAGTAGAAAAAGTTACTCCTGTCATCATTGTAAACTTCACTTTTGTAATGGGAGTAGCATCTGTTAGTGCTCTTTTTTTTGCGGTTTCATGTGTCAGTTGCGATACAACCATGCAAAGAAACAGCACACACCAGCACCCCACTCAGCACTGCAGAAAATGGAAGGGATTATCTTTGCTACTATTTGCTTATACTGCAGCAGGAGCAGGCTGAACTAGGAACCCCTTTACATAAAATACAGAACAGCTCTGTGGCCAGAAATGACCTTGCCCTTTACAAGCGTACGGTGTTAATAAAGGGAAGAGAAGAGGATCGAAGCATACCATAACCTAATCTTCCCAAGGTCATGCCCTAGGTGAGCAGTGGAGCTGAAGAAAGATCTCTGGCTGCAGTCTAGCCCACTCATTTGCTCTCATCATCATTCTGGAATACTCTCAGATCTTCACTTTACTGGTAGAAGCTTATAGAGATTTTTTGGGGGTCAAAAGGATGATAATTATGTCACCAAGGAACATTATTCCATCATTGTTCCTTGTCCACAACTAATGTTTTAAAGAAAATTGCTATTCTTGATGTTTTCTTAGAATATATTTTTGCTTCTTTGTTAGTAGTCCCAGGGTAATGAACAAATTCTTCCATGTTGAAGAAAACATAATCTTTTTATCCTTGTAGTTGTCCTGGCAGCAGCACATAAATAGTAACAGTAGTCACCAGCTTTAGCTGGAAATTAAATAAAACTTTATTTTAATTATCCTATAATTCTGAATTAACTTCATCTGTATTGTTAATAGTCATCTTAATTAATTAAGTAGTATTTCAATTTAAGATATAAATTCAGAGGTTTCTTTTTGTAATTTACTGCTTTGGCACTATCCATTAAGTAGTCCATTATGTTATCTGGCCTCACATCTTTTTTAAGCTAAAATAATGATCAAATGACAATAACGTGAGGAAAAAAAATCAAAAAGATTTAATTCACTCAAAAAAACTTACCTCTGTATTCATACAGCTGCTAAAAAAGCCTGTGTGTATTAAATATACCCTCCCTTAACTTTTATTGCCCACACAGTCAGGCTGGTGAGTTTGCAATAAAATGCCAAATTCCAGGCAATTCATTTTTTACTATTGCATTTTACTGCTCAGGCTGCAGCTATTTCTAACATGTTTGTTTTAAGAATGACTGAACAGCATAGATTTCATAGATAAAACTAGTGATTATTCTCTAAATAGATATAACTATTTTTTCTGTACAGCCAAAAGAGAAATGCCTGGTTGAAGCAATAATCTAAGCAGGTTATTGTCAGTAACAGCTTATTTGTTCAGCTGGAAGTTCCCATTAGCACAGTAGTTTCTGTCTTTTCTCTGACTGAGAGATAAAAATCTTATTATAAATGAAAGCAATGATTTGTCTGTTTATGCAATGTGTCAGAGGATAGGAAAAGTAGGAAAAGGGCAAAACTGTCTTTTTTTTCTTCCCCCAACATCTCTTTACTTTGCCTTCCTTTTCCTAAATCATATCAGCATGTATTATTGACATTGTTCCAAAGTTTGGCTCTTTGGGTGTTTATCTAGGAATTTCACAGATCACTGAACAGAAGTTATATATGTACAAAGGACTATTGCTTTCTTATTTTATGTATCCATAGCCAAAGATATTTGTGTCCTAGAAAAATATGCGAAGCAGCTTTAAATCCAAATATCTACACCGTTTATCTTTCACTGTGGTACTACAGAAACTCGCAAAATCTGCAGTATACCTCTCCACGTATTTTTCAAATTGTGTGGACAATCAGAATACCTTTAATTTTGTTCTGATAGATGGTGATGTATTTTATACAAATATTTAACAAAATAAATGCCAAGCTTCAGATTTTTATTATTAGTCATGGCAAGTTGTGCCATAACTTCTTGACGTAGGCTGCACTGGCCCGTGGGGAGGACGAGCCACAGGTATAGAATCATCACATCTCTACCTTCCCATAATTGTACATGACAAAGGATTTCCTTAATTTATTTCTGTCCCTAAAATTCCAGGGAAAAGGAAAGAGTATTGACCCCACAAATATCTCTTATGTTATTTGTATTTCTGTAAAACATACTATAATTTTATGGTAGATTAAATATATGCTACTCTTGCACTCCTCTTTAATGTTATATACTGTATTGCTAATGTTTTGTTTTCCATATCTTCTCCAGGTCTGGGATTCAGTATTGCAGGAGGTGTTGGAAACCAACACATCCCTGGGGACAACAGCATTTATGTCACCAAGATTATTGATGGAGGAGCTGCGCAAAAAGATGGGAGGCTGCAGGTTGGAGATAGACTTCTTATGGTAAGTATGACAAATGATATAAAATGACATTTTATTTGGCTGAAAATTGTTTCATATAAGGACTTTCATTCACCATACATCTTACTGGAGGTAACCATTACAACTTCTATAATAATTACGAGTTATATTTCCATCATTTTCATTTTTTCCCATTCTTTATATATATTTCTGAGACTGCAGTTAAAAAAACATTACTCTGGAAAACCAACATTTTATGAAGAGAAGGCAACGGGTTATATTACTCTGACAAACCTTTAACTGAGAAGAGAATAAACATATTATGCACATCAGCGGCAAGTCAAAATGCACCAGAAAACTTTAAAAGAAGACTTTAGACAAACTGTTCATTATGCAGTACTGATTCTACTGATTGTTTTAAGAAAATTGAAAGATGTGGAAACATGCCACTAAACTCTCACGTGTAGCCACTGTCAGTGGACTATTACCTACATTTCAGTACATGTAGGAATGCTTTATGTGTATGTTCCATATAGATGTTCAAAAAAAATAACGTTTTCTGTCTTCTTCCTTGAGGAAGTGTACTTATTCTTCTGATGGATCTCACTTCAGGAAATTCTTCCTGATATTTGCAGTGCTAGTACATTGTTCCTTGTAGATAATTCTTTCCCACTCACAGAGTTTGTTTAATTCTTTGTTGAGGGGGAAATCCTGACCCTGGTGAATCAGCAGAAGTTAATCTATGTCAAGTTGTATTCATGTCAATGCATTTGCATAGATTTCAGCAGCTAGAGAAATATTTTTTGAATGAGTGCCATGAAAAAGATGTACTGCAGTAGCTCTGTTTTCATATCTTAGCAGTAAAAAATTGCCATGACCTTTTTTTTCTGCCTGCAAAACTGTGCCTAATTGAGGGTTTCTTTATTTGGCTAGGGACACTGTGTTGCAGTCACATGTGAAGATGATCATTCGTTTTATACAGGGTATTAAACAGAACTGGAAAGGCACTTGGTTGCTGGGTTGGTGACTCTCTGACTTTTTTTAATTAACCCAAGTGGATAGATAAAACAGCTTAAGGATCAAATGGCGTTATCAAAACCAAAGCAAAATGAAACTGGAACTTACAATTTCTTTGGCGTTCCTTCTTTACAGGTTCTCAGCACAGCAAAATTCAAGTCACTGTTGTATAATGAAGTTTTGGCTCATTTTTCTGTAGAAATGTATATTTGTATTTGCAAAATTTGCACCTTATTTTGTTATTTTGCACCTTGCAGCAAATCTGCTTGTGTTCAGCTGTTGGGTTTTTTTCATTATGAGAATTCCTCACAGTTTTTGTGTCATCTGTAAATTTTTGTTACCTTACTCTTAATTTCTTCCAACACACTTGAGGTAATAAATAACATATACCAAAAAAAACCAGATGCAAAAACCCCGCATTCACCATCTCCAGTGTAATTTAATCAGGATGAATCTGAATAGAAAAATAATTATTTTATACACCACTATGTATAAATTCATTCTTCCCAGATTTTTATAGGATTTGTCTATTAAGCATCTCTTCTCAGTCTCGAACCTGTGATTCACTGCAGTCAGATATAGATGTTTCTTCATTGTGACAAATTTATACTCCTGAATCTGACTTCTGAAAATGAGCAGACATCATTCTCAATGTGTTTGGTGTCTTTATACTGCTTTCCTTTCAGTCTGGACCAGTTCTTTACTTACCATTATCTCCTGTTATCACTGCATGTAAAATCAACAAAAAAATCAATCATAACATTGCCCTCCACTAGTTATGTACTTCCAGACCAAGCTTTTCACTGTTGCATAAGAAAATCCTAGTTAACCTACTCTTTGTATACCTTAACCATTACATTTTTGGAGTTAAATTTACAAGATCAAAATCTGTTTCTAAAATTCGTGCAGATTACAGCCATGTTTTCTGGTTCTCTCCAAGTCGACACCCTGATTTCTTTATAACTTGTGTACCTTCAATATTTTTTCTCTTCTGCTTTGTGAAGTATCTGTCAGTTCATGGCATTAACTTCATGTTCCTTTGTGAAACGTGAGTGAAAGAATTCATTACTTTCTTTTGGCAGTGTATCAACACAGTATTACCCTTGTCATCTGTACAGTCTGCTTCACTGATTCCTTATTGATTATATATTTGAACACTTCCTTTTTTTCTTCTCAGTAGTACATCCTTTCTTGATCTTTGTTTTTTCCATCATTTCTCTATAAAATTTACCGGAATTTGTCATTCTTCTGGAATTCTCAGCAGCTGCGGGGGTGCTTGTTTTTTTTGTATCTGTGTTCTGATAAGTTTGTGTGAAATGCTTTCAGATCCCAATGAACATGCAAATCAAATGCATTAAAATTTAAGCTGTAATAAAAGAGATGCTGCAAAATCAAAACTAATATTGAAATGTAAAACAATTAGGTGTCATCTGAGCATTTTGCAGCTTGATGACCCTACTGTTATTAAATGCAGATTGCTATTAGTGTGTTAAGCATTCAGAAGATATATTATGTAAATACTGAGCATTGTGATTATTGTGAAATCTATACCAGGGCATGTTATGCAGTTATATTTCTATGGCACTGAGCCTGCACTTAAGGCTTATTATCCTGAGCATTTGCACAGGAAAATGCTCCATTGTAGGATAATCCTGAGGTGCCTGTTAGGAAAATTAGTGGAGAAAGCATAAGAGTGCTTAAGCTGAAAACTGAACTCAGTGTTTTTTCTAGGTATATGTGAAAGGAACAGACCAGAGCTCTGCTCTGAAGACTTAAGGCTAGAAGAAAAATGCTCCCTTACTATATTCTGGTGGTAATGCCTGTGATAAGGTCTACTGCTGCTGGTGGTAATGCCTACGGTGGGAACACGACTGCACTGGGTGTCTCAGCTAGGTAGCTTCTCTTTGTGCTGGAAGGGAGCAAAGGGAAATTGCATACAGAGCATCATAGAATCACAGAATTATAGAATCATTTAGGTTGGAAAAGACCTTTAAGATCATCAAGTCCAACCATTAACCTAACACTGTCATGTCCCTAAGCACCACTTCTACACATCTTTTAAATGTCTCCAGGGGGGATGGTGACCCACCCCCTCCCCGGGCCAGCCAGTTCCAGTGCTTGACAACCCTTTAGGTGAAGAAATTTTTCCTAATATCCAATCTAAATGTCCCCTGGTGCAACTTGAGGCCATTTCCTCATTATAAGCTAACATGATAATTCAGGGTCAGCTATAGGGCCAGACCAGGTTCCTCAGGAATTTATCCAATTGAATCTCAAAAATCTCCAAGGATGGAGCTTGCACAGCCTCTCTGGGAAAACTGTTCTACTGCTCGACTGTCCTCATGAGGAAAATACTTTTCCTTATAACCTGTTTGACCCTTTCTTTTTTCAACATATGCCTGTTGTCTCTCATCCTGTTATCACATGCCACTCTGAAAAGCTTAGCTCTGTCTTGACCTTCCTGTAAGCACTGGGGTCTGCTGTTAGTTGTGCCCAGAGGCACCTCTTCTCCAGGCTGAAAAAGTCCAGCTCCCCCAGCTTCTCCTCACCAGGCCAGTGCTCCAACCCCAACCATCCCGGTAGCACTCCCCTCAACTTGCTCCATTTTGTTATCTTTCCTATAGTGTGGGGACCAAAACTGAACGCAGCACCTAGCTACAGTCTAATGAGTGGCAACTATTGGGGAATAATCCTTCCCTGGGTGTCCTGGCTCTGCTCCTGCTCATACAGCCCAGAGTGCTGTTGACCTCTTTGCCGCCAGGACACACAAGTGACTCATGCCCAGCTTGCTGTCCACCAGAGCCCCGAGCACTTTTCCACAGAGCTGCTGCCAGGCTGTTGGTGCCCAGCCTGTGCTACTGAAGGGGGTTAGCCTGCGCCAGAGGCAGGACTTACTGTTTCTCCCTGTTGAACATCATAAAATTCTTGTCAGCCCCTTCCTCCGGCCCATCCAGGGTGGCAGCCCTGCCCTCGAGTATATGGGCTCGCCCTCACAGTGAAGTGTCATCTGCAAACGCGATGAGGGCGCACTCCTCACCTCTTCCAGGTCATTGTTAATGATGATCAGGAAGAGCTGAAAAAAGGCTTAAGTTATTACCTCTCAGATAATAAATACTTTCTTTTATCTGATACCATCGTCTCACTTTGGAAGAATGTATCTACAGAATGGATAAATGATAAATCAGTATAAAACTGTGTGTTTTTACTAGTACAAAACAACACTAATAGCTAGAAGCAAGGTATTCTTCAGGGAAAACTCTAGAAACATTAGGCCTTAAAAGAAAATTTAAGCTAATATTTACTTCTTATAAGTATTAGCTTTTCAAAACTTTGTCTCCTATGCCAAAATACCCTTACATGTTTGGGCCATACCCTGTTGCTTCTTGGCCCATGTAGTCAGAGAGATCAGACTTTTGTGGGGTTATTTATTCTTACAGGAAAAGTGATGTTACTCACACACCAAGAGATTTAACTTGATTCTGTTTTCTTGCTGAAAAAAGAAGGACGAAACGGGAGTCGCTTTCCTTTTCAGAAATTTAGGCTTGCTTTCTACCCAATTCTATCCTGAAAAAAGCATGTTATTGTTTGGTGGTTTCATAGGGCTGCAATGAGGTTGTGATTGCACAAGTGTTGATGTGTTCTTTACAGGATCCCCTTCCAGTATCTGTTTCTTTCAGATTGTATAAGGATGCAGGATCATGTTTGTGTTAAAGTAATCAGAGCATCCAGATTAGCATTTGGTTCTGATCGGAAGTTCTCTTTTAAAATTATTTTGGCTGTCTTGTGGGATGGTCTTTTAGAAAACAAATTGGATTTTATGTAATGAAACTGTGACAAAAAGTGTGGTCCAGGAGCATTCCTCATTAGCATTGCATTGCAGCTGCAAACAGGCATTTCAGTCAGCAGACTAGATGTAATGCAAACTAACGCCCTTAAAAGATGTATAGCGTGGATGTCGTATCATCCAGACCCTCTGTTGCTGTGGATCACTCCTAGCGCACACCATTCTTCACTCAGGTAGGTGCACCCACAGATCCAGAGTTACGCTGCTATGCCAGTTGATGGAGTACAGGCATTACCCAGTTAGACTTAAAGGAAGAAAACAGCGTGAAGAGATAGTACCTGATCTGTAGGTTGTACTGGCTGACTAGCACAGAGGAAACACACCAGAAAAAATATACTCTGAGGTGGAGAGTGAACCAGTACTGAACCAACTCGGGGGGTTTGGTGGCTGCATCCCTTCTGATGCAGCGCTGGTCTCTGAGCCAGGTTTACACTGTCATTGACTGGCCTTGCCATGCTTTAGCTAGCATTCAAATGTAGATTTGCTAGGATCGAACTTTGGATGGTACCCTCTCAATAAGCTTCTCAATTTATTCCTTCTAATTATACTCTCATCTGGTTGTTCCTTCACAGTTGTATCATCCTCATGCCACTTCATTAGCCTTGAAAACATTTTTTTTTTTTTTTACCAAAATCAGCGTAAACTGGGATTGAAAAGTGATGGTTCAATATAGTACAGTGCCACTTGTACTGTGTATGCACTGCACTGCTTGAAGCCTGAACCTCACCACTAAATCTCATATTTGTCTGTGAAGCACAAATTCTTGCATTTCTCTGTAAAGAGCAGATCTGGTTTAGGACACTTAGCCCATAACTGTATAATAATCTAAGCAAGCTAATTTCAGAGGGATTAACAGACTCTGTCATTTGACGATAGCCAGTTTCTTTCTATTCAGTGTCCAGCACTTGTACAACTAACTCAGGAGTCCATGGGATTATAAATAGTTAGTTAATCCAAACAGATTTACATCCTTAGGACAAGTGATTGGTCTTTAGCACTGAAAAACCTTTCACTTTTCGCAGCCGTTTAAAGGATCATGGAGAGTTTTTTAAAAGGCCATCAATGTTCTAGATTTACAGCTGGCACATCACAGGTGTTTACCGGCAAATGTTCGCTCAGGATTCACTCAGGAAAATCTACTTTCTGAATGAAAAGTAGAATATCACACAAAAGCAAACATTACCACTGGCAAGGTAAAGATCACATCTTTGTCTCATTCACTGAGTGAATCAAATCTCTCTTACCCTAAATCAATAGAGGAAAGGAATGAATTCCCTTTAAAAAAAGAAAATTAAATAGGACAGACTTATTCCTCCAGAGCTCTTATTCTGTTATCAGCTTATGCTGTTGTGAATGAAGTTATTCTTTAGAGCACTTGTACAGTCATTTTGGGGATTCTAAGCTTTTCACTCTAGCTACTTCTCAGTGCCTTTGTTTTCCAATATGAATCTAGGAAAACTTCCAAATAAGATCATTCTTGCTTAGGTTTACACTTCATTGCCTTGATTATGCTATTTAGGAAAAAACCACCTCGGTATTATTATACCTCTTTGGCAATATTTCTTACTGATTTCCCCCATCACTCAAATAGCTTCTTTGATTGGGCTTGTATCTTTAATTTCCTTCTCTATTGCTATATTGTTTCTTCCTCTCATTCTTTTCCTGTAATATCACTATGTCTTCATATCACATACTTTCTACTTAAAGAAACAGCTTTCCTAATTTCTTTTTTACTTCTGGTGCTGTTTGCATTTCTGAATTTTCTGTATATGGAACTTTTCCCATTAGAAAAGCCCCACTTGCCCCATGCCTGTTTTCCTTCTGACTCCTCGCCTTTGGCTCCTGTTGCAGCATTTTGTGGCTCAAGCATCCAACTCTTGTAACTAAACTGACCACTCAGATAAATTTCTTTTTTAGCATTTGCCTTAGGGTTTTTTTTCCCCCTTAATTCATTGCTAGTTAAGTTGGCTCCTTAGAGCCAGAAATTTGGCATGCCGTACCCGTTCTACCCACTCAGCTCTGATGTCAGCCCTTCTGCACGAAAGTTTCAGCATCTCAGCGGGTTGTATGCCATATACACTTTGATTTCTTATTTTGTGCGCATCTCCCACTCTTTATCTTCTTTACCTCTAACTCTTTTTTTTCAAACTATATGCTCCGCTAAGGTCATCTTGACAGCAGGAAGTGAAGCTTTGGTATGATGCATTGACTGTGCCACAACCACTGAAAAAGCCAGATTTAGTACTTGAAATTCTGTTAAAATAGGTATCTTCTATGGAAACGAGAAAAAACTCAAGAAATAGTCTCTCTTGGAGATTCTGAGAGATTCTGCTCTCTCTATAAATCTTACCATAAAAACAACTACAACATCATATTTCCTAATAATCATCATCTCTGGCATGATGTTTTGAGGAATGATATCCAGAGATTTCCTTATGAAAAAAATTACGTACTACAGTCATCTTGCAATAATATCTAGGGAGCTGAACAACATAATTCTTCAGTGTAATCAGGTTTTCATTTTTGTATATCAGAATACATACAGATGTCTTTATTTGTAATCATTGTTTTATGATCAAAAAGTAGAAAAGATACCGATACACGCACATATTAGTATTAATGGGAATTGTAGGTCCAAAGCAAGGACTACCTTCTGAAGAAAACTGGGAAATACATAGTATATTTTGTATACTGTAATTCTAAATTGATGTCGGCAATGACTAAGGAAAGTGGTTTTATCTCCTTCTCAAAGAGCTCCCATTTAAAAGAGACCTTATGGCACCACTGAGAATCTTTGTCTTAATGAATGAATGAACGTGTTTATTTATTTATTTGTTTATTTGCTCGTGATGTACATTGAGTCTGTCTTTATTTCTTTGTTTACTGAGAACTGAGCAGTCCAGGACAAAATTAATTAGTAGCAAACTTCCTTCCTAGGAGTGTTCTCTCTAGAGATGAGAAACCTCTAATTTTCCATATATTTGGGATGAGTTTGAACAGCAGTTTTGGTATATGTTGCTGGAATACTTTTTATAGCAGGAATCTGTTTACTTTGAAGGGTCTTTTCTTCTCCTCAAATTTTTTTCCAGCATCTTTTTTCTGAAGTTCTCCTTTGTATCTTGATTTCACTCTTCTTTCAAGTTCTACCAAGTTCCAGCTCTACATATTTCAGTTTTCCACAATATTCTGCACACTTAATCTTATGTATACTAGAAATGAGGAAAAAAAAATCATTGTACATAAATTTTGCAATGCTCTCTAGGATCTTAAAGTGTATAAAGATAAACATAATGCATAACTCTTCAGACATTAATTCTTAGTTTAGAATCACTTGGTCTTTAATTCTTATCTTAACTTCAAAATTTGTACAACTTGTACACAGCATTGGTAAAATACCTGTCCTGTAAAGTTATTGTCAGAGAGATCAGAAGTAGGACCTGTCATAGCAAATATAAGTTTTATATGTATCATACTATATTTTCTGTTTCTAAAATGGCTATTTATCCTCCAACTGCACAACTGTGACATCCAAGTGTGTTGTGATGGAAGTACAACAGTCCTAACCATGATTTTTATCAGCTAGATTTCCAGGAAAAAAAACTTTGGAAAAAAAATTGCAACAAGTCAATTTGTGTCTTAATTGTTTTTACACACTCCTAAAAGGACCAAAAGTCAAAAACCAGACAGTGCTATGATATTTCATTTTGTGTCTTTTTTTGACAAAGAACATTTATTTGCCTCACGCTCACAAACCCTGGTCCTCATGGGGGACTTCAGCCACCCTGATATCTGTTGGAGGGACAACACAGCAGGGCATAAGCAATCCAGGAGGTTCCTGGAATGCGTCGATGATAACTTCCTTCTCCAAGTGGTAGAGGAGCCAATGAGGAGAGGTGCTATGTTGGACCTTGTTCTCACCAACAAGGAGGGGCTGGTGGGGCATGTGAAGCTCAAGGGCAGCCTGGGCTGCAGCGACCACAAAATGGTGGAGTTCAAGATCCTTGGGGCACCGAGGGGAATGTGAAGCTCAAGGGCAGCCTGGGCTGCAGTGACCACAAAATGGTGGAGTTCAAGATCCTTAGGGCCCCGAGGAGGGCACACAGCAAGCTCACTACTCTGGACTTCAGGAGAGTGAACTTTCACCTCTTCAGGGATCTGCTTGGTAGAGTGCCATGGGACAAAGCCCTGGAGGGAAGAGGGGCCCAAGAAAGCTGGGTAATATTCAAGGATCACCTCCTTAAAGCTCAGGAGCGATGCATCCCAACAAAGAGGAAGTCAGGCAAAAACGCCAGGAGGCCTGCGTGGCTGA
>NW_008824754.1:1183193-1193726 GCF_000699105.1 Pygoscelis adeliae | reverse complement strand
GAGAAGGCTTCGGGGAGACCTTATTGCAGCCTTTCAGTACTTAAAGGGGGCTTATAAAAAAGATGGGGGCAAACTTTTTAGCAGGGCCTGTAGCGACAGGACAAGGGGGAATGGC
The DNA here is from genome assembly GCF_000699105.1 of Pygoscelis adeliae. NCBI lineage: Eukaryota > Metazoa > Chordata > Aves > Sphenisciformes > Spheniscidae > Pygoscelis > Pygoscelis adeliae. The sequence goes on along the minus strand of NW_008824754.1, from coordinate 1,193,611 downwards.
TTTAAACTAAAGGAGGGTAGATTTAGACTAGATAGAAGGAAGACATTTTGTACGCTGAGGGTGGTGAAGCCCTGGCCCAGGTTGCCCAGAGAAGTGGTGGATGCCCCATCCCTGGAAACATTCCAGGTCAGGTTGGACGGGGCTCTGAGCAACCTGCTCTAGTTGAAGATGTCCCTGCCCATGGCAGGGGGGTTGGACTAGATGACCTTTAGAGGTCCCTTCCAACCCAAACTATTCTATGATTTACAGCAGCAGTATAGTGGGAGGTTATTCTGTGAGATTTTCTTTACTTCAAAAAGCTTGCAGTTAGGATGAAACACAAGACAGATACATTGTACAGACAGTGTGGGAAGGAGAAAAGGTAAGGGATAACTGTGTGCTCATGTTTCCAAAACTGTGAGTCTTTAGTATTTGGCAGTTTTGAAATACATAAACAAGAAAGGGTTAATTTTGGTCATTTCTTCTTGCTATCAGCCTAGTAATTTAAAAGACATTTATTTATTAAAAGTGAATATGTATGTTACTGCTGTTCATAACAAAGAAAAACAGAGAAATTTATAGAAGATAGGTATCAGATTTTTATTTAAATAGAAGACCTGTCAAAATACAGCATACAGTGTCAGCAACTCTCTTCTGAGTGTTAGGTTGTATCATTGCTCTTCATGTGAAAATGTCATAACATGCCTGTCATTGCCTCTTTCAATTAACCTTAAAACCAAGTCTGAGAATTATACAAGGAACAAAGTTTAAACAGAATCCTTATATTTAGCAATACTGTCCAATAGCAATTATTCTCTCTTGGTGTTGATGAAATTGTCTGGGTATGAAGAGTCCTCCAGTGATTCATAATAGCTGGATTTCTTTCCAGTTACCAAACCCTTTGGCAGTAGCTTATTGTCACAGCCAGGTCTCTGATAATTTACTGATACTAAATTCGCTAGAAAGTATGTATTTTTTTCTGTGATTTACAGCTGTACTATGTTATAGTATAGTTGAGGAGCTACTTTTTCTTCCATTTTGCATAATCTTTACAAGGCATCCTTGCAGTAACTGTAGAAGTTGGAGGATGGCACTTTAAATCAGAATGAAATGTTTCATATACAACATTCACCATGAAATGTAGGTCACTGGAACAGGCTCCCCAGGGAAGTGGTCATGGCACCAAGCCTGTCAGAGTTCAAGGAGTGTCTGGACAACGCTCTTAGTCATACGGAGTTTTAGGTAGTCCTGTGAGGAGCAGGGAGTTTGACTCAATGATCCTTATGGGTCCCTTCCAACTCGAGATATTCTATGATTCTATGATTGATTTCTGTTGGCTTACACCACATGTCTGAAACCTGTATCTACACCCTTCTTTACGTCTTTCCTCTCTCCTGTAATTTCTCTGTTCAAGATGTATGTTTTTTGGGGCAGGGACCATTCACTATTCTGTTTATAGGAGGACAACCTATTGTTGACATTCTGTGGATATAGTGGATTTATATGTGAATAAATTTTATATGCCTCTACAATAAACCACTTCTGACATTTTTGTTTGATTTTCTTTCTCTGGGAGTAAAACATAAACAGGCAAGGTTTATAGCCACCATTTCCTTCCCTATTTAATCTGTAGTCCTGTGCTCTTATCCTTGCTCTTGTTAAGTATTTTTCTTTTCCGATAAAGCACAGAACTAGTACTACATTCTCTTGCTTTTTCAATGTCTCTTTCCTGTGCTTCCAGAAAACTGACAAACTTTCACACTGAAAATCCCTTTCTCCCCATCCAGAACTGCCCTTTTTCATTTCCTGCACCTCATAGGCAGCCCCTTATTCTCTATACCACTTTGTACCTCTTATTATTTCAATGGTCAATCAGGGATGGAAAGGTTTGGGGGTGTTTAGTATTTCTGAGGTACCAGCCATGCATGCTAAGAGGTGAATTTGGACAGTTCATCTTGATAAGTCAAATAATGTAGGCAGTTTCTGTAAATGATATGGTGTTAAGTTATTAAATTATTATTAAATATAGTTTTATGTTAATGATGATACTGGTAGCAGAATATCACAAAGGACTTTTCTGCTGACAAGACCAAGTGCCATCTCGACCTGTTATGATTCTGTGATATTATCAACACTGCTACGTCAGTCTTTGAATATGCATGTGCTAAGAAAACTGTATTTTCTACCTTGCTGCAATACTGCTTCTGTAATCTTCAGTGCTCTTTGTCTACAGCATTTTTCCCAACATTGTGATAACTGCAAGGCTGTGTCATTTTTTGTGTCTATTTCTGCATTCCAACTCACCTGTCTGATTTCTCCTTTAAGGTAAATAATTACAGTTTAGAAGAAGTTACCCATGAAGAGGCAGTAGCGATACTGAAGAACACATCAGATGTAGTGTACCTGAAGGTTGGAAAGCCCACCACCATTTACATGACCGATCCATATGGCCCACCAGATATTACTCACTGTAAGTGACTTCTGCAACTCTTGTAGGAGATATCAGTTTGTCAGATGATTGCATTTTTGCCATAGCTTGTCCAAAGTACCCCATTAAAGTTTACGAAACAGCTTGGAAGGCTACAAAAGTGAAATGTTTATTGCCACTTAAGTATGCTACACTCATGAAATTTTACAAATAATATAACTCTGCTAAAGTATTTTTGCAGCAAGAGTAACAATGTAGCTGATGTACTGCTGTGCTGATTCCAATTAGCCATTGTCCAGATGATCAGACTAAACTGTATCCCTTGTGACAATTACAGTAATAAGTATATGCAATAATATTTTGAAATTATTAGATTTGTAGACTGGAGTCCTCTGTCCACTGAAAAATCAGAACAAGCAGCAAAACATCTACAAACTTAGTGAAAAGCCTGAGGCAAATATATATCATATTTGAATAAAATATTTACTTGGAATGTAAAAATCACTGCTCTACTTAGAAAAATTCACCTATTTTCTGTGTATATCCACTTCCTAAATTATTGTTCCACTTTGCTTTCTTCTCAGTCTGTCCATTAACTTTATATATGTTAATCTGCTATTTTTTCACTGAGGACCGAGGCCTTTCTTGTCCTTGCCTTCAATGTACATGCTGTTGTAGGAAAAGTTGTTGAAACAATATAGTAAAGCTCAGTGAAGGATCTCATGGGAAGGGAAGATGATTTTGTTTTAAAACAAACTGATTTCAGTCAGGCTGTCATATCCACGTGCTCAAACACATCTAGGCTCCTATCCAGCATTCAGGTAGAAAGACGTGCATCGAGGTACATCACCAGGATTCCCTGAGATGACCAAGTACAAGGGTGGGTGGCTGTGGAGTCCTTATCATACACATATACCTTCTTCTTACGTTGACAACCTCCTTGCTGATGTGCTTTTTGTACAGTTAAGGAGATGACAGCAATTAGGATCTTCTGTCTCTCCCATCTGTCTCACCTCCCCCTGTCCTCAGGATTTACTCACTTCTCTTGTCTCCTTATCTGAGTGTCCTAGGCTCCAATCTAGTCTTTGTCTCCTGCCGTCATCTCTTAATGGCTTGAGTCTTTGTTTTAGTTTGAGTGTAGGCTGTCCTGACGAGTTACATGTAGTTCTCTTGAGTATTGATGACCTACTGATGAATCTAGGTGCTATCAATACATGCCATTCTTATACCCCTCCTGCCAGTCCTCCTGGTGTCCATACCCAGGCATTCCCAGTCCCTTTTCATTCACAGCAATCTTAACATTTCAGTTGCAGCTCTCTACACCACTGGTGCCTGTTAGTCTAAACTGTTCATTACCGAAACTCCGTTTCTTCATTTAGTTGTTCATTAAAAACTGTCTGCCTTGGCTTCAGCTACCAACAGGGACCAGCTGCACCATCTAACAACTGGATGGCAGTTTAATTTTTGACAAGAGCTTCAGCAACAGATCCATACACAACTTGATCTCCTGCCAATAATCCTAGGGGCACTTGAGGCCAACCAAGGGCTGGGAAAGGCAGATTGTTCCAGTAAATGCTAGAGATATAAATTTTTCTGCACTTTTGCATAGTGCTGCTACTGTGGACTGTCAAAGTTGAGGGAAAAGCTAAATATCGATAATCCTTCTTATTCAGACTGCTCCATAAAAATAGAAGGGAAGGTTTTGTAACATGCACATCAGGTGCTATACTCAGCTGTGCTGAGGATACCTGTTTAGTTAGCAAATGTTACAACAGATGGCAATCATGTTCAGTAGCAGTCTGATCTGGATCTTAGCAAAGCCCAAGAAGTAAAAATGCTAAATGTCCCTATCCAGTCTCCTGCTTTATAATACTTTCAAAAATAATAATTTGAGAGTTCTAAAACAGTGTGTTTTATTACGTCAGATTACAGATCAGCAGCATGTGAGAAGACAGAAGTAATTCCAGAGGGAGAGTAAGGGTTGAAAAGATTTGCAGTAGCCCATCCCAGGCTGTTGGTGCATACAGATTCATTTATCCTCAGGGAACCTTTCATTATACCTACAGGTTCAGAGTATTTGAGGACAGGTAATGGCCTTTCCCTGTAGAGATATTTTGCTTTGAAACATTCTGTGTCTCAACATCTGAAAGAAAGACTGAAACTAATACTAGAAAGTTTAGCTGTCGTCTTCTCATGAGAAAATTAATCATAGCTCATTGCAGAAGCACGTACCGTTGTTTTTCCTATTTATCATTTCCTTTTCTAATTACATTATCTAGAGATTGAATACAACTATTATTACATCTCTCCAGTCATAAATATCCCCAGTAACTTCAGAATAGCAAAAAGCAAGCAAACAACAAAACCCACAGACCCAATATAGAATCAGACAGCATAGTTCTGTAATTTTCATTATTAATCATTAATATGTAGGAGATTTGTATCCACTTCTTTTTTAAATATACAGATTTACTGTGATCTAAATACCATCTATGTTGGTACGGAAATTTCAATTATATTGAGAATTTTGGCACCTGTAGTAGATCACAGCTTTAAATCTTCACTATACATAATTCTTGCCATACATAAAATTCCTGCTCTTTCTTATCCTGCATTGAGCTCTTGCTATATTACTCCCACTGCTGTGTGGAGCCAAAAAGAGGGCTGTGCTTTTAATCTCATTCTCTCCTATTTACACTTCCTTCTTCAAGTTAGTCCTAATTGAAGAAAATGTTTCCTGTCTCCCAAACTATCCTTTCTTATTCAGATCCCCTCTAAAGAGTCAATCCCTCCCAATGAGGCATTATTATTATTATTATTATTATTATTATTAACCTTTCAGGAAAACTCCAGCTGTTCATTCTTTCTAGTTACATTTTAAGCTCTCTCAGGCAAGGATTGTCTGTTTTGATGCTGTTTACAACAATGAGCAGGTTCTTGGTACTTAACTAAAAAACGGTGCTCTTATGACATCTAATCAAACATGAAAGTGGCTAACTAGAAATGCTTATTCTTACCATCAGCTTATTCTCCACCAATGGAAAACCACATACTCTCTTCTGGAAACAATGGCACTTTAGAGTACAAGGCATCCCTGGCCCCTATCTCACCGGGAAGATACTCACCCATTCCAAAGCACATGCTTGTGGAGGACGACTACACCAGGTCAGACGCTTCTCTTTATTTGTTACCTTTCACGACAATTGCAAAGGACATAGGTAAAGCATTCAGTGCACCTCAAGTAGAATACGGCCCATAGTTCTTTTCACCCCTGTCCAAGGGAAGGTGAATCGAAACCGTTACAGGTATGAAGGTAACTAAGAGAAAGACCACACGAATGAATGCTGACCTGAGGTCCATGTTGTCCGGGTGCAATCCTGCACTAGTTCCTAAACAACATGGCTGCACTAGAACAATGCTGGCACTCAGCAAAATTTTCTGCTTCTTAACACAACTAGGAGATCTCAGGATCAGTGACTCATCTGGCTCGCTGCATGTACGGGTGGAGGGACTGTATGTGCATTTGTACCTGTCCGTGACAGTACGGTCTGAAAGGTCCAGCTTGTTTAGTTTAGTGAAAGCGAGGCTGAAATAGCCTCTAATTGCTCTGTGTACACACATAGAAAGATAAATGTTATTCAGAGAAAACACTATGGGAAAAGAAAAAAGATGTATAAACTGGCTGCAAATAAATACAGGAGGGAAACTGGAAAACGTTTCTTAACCATTAGAGCAATTATGGTATGAAACGGTTTTCTGTGAGAATATAGTGGTTAAAAGGAAACTTTATGCAGTGACACCTGATACCTTTATAAAAGGGGTTTTTGGATGTGATTATCAGCAAAACGTCTCTGGAAATTGCTTCTAATCCTTTTTTTTTTTAATACTCCCAAAAGAATTGTGACTATTATATGGAAGTATGGTAGCAGAATTGTATCTATGTAGTTGATTTCCAGGTAGAAAAGACACATAGGAAAATGCTGGGAGGGTTCTTCTATGCCTTGTGTTAGATCAACACTGAATGTCACTGATGAGACAGTGTGTATTTATGTTTTTGTTTGAAGAGCACTATCATTCACTTAGAAGACAACAGTTGTTACATTTGTAAAATAAGCCGTCATTATAATGTCTAGTGCCACAGAAAATGAGAAATTAATTTTTTTTCTGTGCTTCAGTATTTATAAATTCATTGTGTTTAAAGCTAGGAGGGGGCTGTTCTGATCATCTAACCTGACCTATTGTGTATCTCAAGCCAAAGAATCTCATCCACTTATGTATTCATCAGCTTCATAACTTGTTAATTTGTATTTCATTTTTCTTGTTGCACATGAGTACGATCTCAAGCTGCTTAACTTGTTGGATCAGACAGATTCAGAGTAACTAAATCATGATACAGTGTTTAATCAGGACGTAAATATATGCAAACCACACCTTGCTTCCCTGTCTTGGCTAAAAGAATTTCTCCTTTGTCTTGATTGAGGATGGAAAGCTGACATTGCTTTCCTTCAACTTATGAGACATTCAGTTAGGATGAATATTCTTCAAAGGGTTGCAAGAAGTTACATTTTTAAATTAATAGTTAAAACACTGATTTCATTAAATTGTGTGTCAAGGCTTTACCTGGGCTAGTACTGACCTCATAATTTCTAAAATGCTTGTGTATAGGAAGAATACCGATATAGTATCTGGGTTACAATGATGAAGGCTTTGTCAATAAGCTTGTAGTGCTGAATTCTCTCCTTCTGTAATGAGATGTCAGCACTATCATTACTGAGAAAGAGTTGGCAAAGTTTAAAAACAGCAAAAAAAATGCAACCTTAAAAGTAGATAATAGCTAAGGAGACCAAGATGTCACAGAAAGTGAAGGAAGTAATCCTCAAGAAGGACAAAAGCTGCCCTGAGAATTAAAAGACCATTTAAACAGTTAGAAGACCTGTAAGGTAATGAAGAAGTATCTTTAGACAGTCCTGTGTTTCTTTGTGTTCCATGTAGCTGATTTTAACTTTCTAATTACTTCTTAAAAAAAAAAAAAAGAAAAAAAAAGAAAAAAAAAGAAAAAAAAACAAAAAAAAACAAAAAAAAAACCAAAAAATAGTCATAGAAGAGAAGGCAATGACAGTCCTAGCCCATTTGTTCAGTAGATATCCAGTAGAAAGCATACTTGCTCAAAGAACCATGCAGGATATATGTTGAAATTAATTAGTATGTCTTTTTGATCTTTTTAGGAAGCAAGATGTATTCCTATCCTGATATTTTTAGTTTGTTTTTAAACAAGTTAATTTTTCTGGTTTAGCTCCTGACAGTAATACCAAATACTGACACAGTCTGGTTCTTGCCTGAGGTATTCAGACCAATGTCCATTTTGTATTATTTTGGGAAAAAAATGAATGCCCAGAGAAGCCATGTCTATTCTGTTGAATACTCCTCTCCTATGTTCTTCTTCCTATCTGGATTTCCAGATTAGCGTGCTGTCAAATGAAGGACTGATATCCAAAGTCTTCTATGGCATTGGCACTGTTGACAGGAGAGGCTGACTCTACAAGCAGGACCTTCTGTGGAAGGTGTGTGGCGCTGGCAGAAATAAAGGTGTCGATTAATAGGAGCAGACTCTGAATGCAACAGAGCAAATCAGATTAAAATCTCGTAGTTCTAAACACGTATTGACTTCGACCTATTGAAAAGGAGGAGGCTATTATGGAGTTAATTATATTAGTGATAATAGCTTATATACTACACTGATACCCAGGATACAAAAGCACAAAGATAAAATTAATGTAGTCATAAGAAAAATGGCACTTCTTGTCATTGCATTTCCTCACTGGCCATACATCATGCAGCACTACCTGGGAGACACCCAAACAAGAGCCAGAGACCAGGTTTCTCCTCTGATTACGACGACTAAGAAGCTCTGACCTTCAAAACTGAACCATTTAACCTTTGAACGATGCTAAGCCTTTTTTTTTTTTTTAATGTCCATGTAGCTAATTATTGCCTATTGATTCAAGTGGGACTATTGAAAATGTCACAGTTAATTCTCACAGTGATTTTCACAGCTATAAACTGAGAATAGTGAATGCACTCTTTCTGTGCAATGCCATAGGAGTCTGCCGTTAAAATAAGAAGATATTTGGAAAGTCTTTGTTGCTGACCAGCTTAGAAAGACTTAAAATCTTTTGGGAAGTTAATTATCCTATTGATAATTTTAGTGAAACCTATAGATCCCTTGATTGCAGCATTTATAATTAGGTTTCCTCACATAATTTTTTATAATTAAGATGATTGCCAGCTACTGCAGTGCAATCCATTAAAACTACTTGGTTCTTGCTATAATAGGTTTTCAGGGCTAATTTATATGGTGATCACATAAGGAAATTTATTACCCGTGCAGTCATAATATGGCAACACCTCTGGCAGATTTCATTTGTGCCAGCTAAAAATATTTGGAACAGTAACTACTCCACTATGAGAGGCTTTTTCAATTTTGTAATTCTTTGTACACCTCGTTTGAGTGAGGCTGATAAACTTTCTTTTAACTTACTATCAGTAAAGCTTAAATGGTTGAACATTCAACTCAATTTGTCCACTTTCTCTTGCTTTTCTTTTTTGTTTTTCTTTTTTTATTCCAGTTCTAAGATTTTTTACCTAAATACTTGTATTCAGCCTAACAAAATAAGCATTTCTGTTGATAAAAACTTGTATTTTTTTGTCTGATATTGAATCTGTGTCTGAAAAAAAATCAGTACAACTTTTACTAAATAAAACTATTAAAATAGGGAAAAAATAACAATCTGAGCACAAGGGATAGAAAAGTAACAAGTCATCTTCAGCCACAATTTTTAATGAAGCTGGATGTTGTCTTTTAATTTCTGACCTTTTGTAAGTTGTGTATATTATTGGTCCAAAATGCTGTCAGTGATGGGCATAATTTACTTTTTGTTTTGATGGATTAATTTTAAATTCACTCAGGATGGAAGCTTTTCCTGCCTGTATTTTTTTTAAAGATTGTCACCTTTTAAAATCTAAATAGAATAACACAACTTCAGGGTAGTAGAATGTGGGATAAAAAGTGGATAAAAGTCATATGCCAAATAATTCTATCAATACAATCATCATCATTCTGCAAGTAAGTCCTTATTTGTTTCAGTTTCTAGTAAGATTAAAGTGTTGTGCAGGCAATGCAGGAGATTCCTTGATTGCATTGCTGACAATTTCCTAATGCTGCTAGAAGGGAGAAACAGGAATAATTCTCTGCTCGACCTGCTGCTTACAAAAAGGGAAGAACTAGTGGCGAAGGTGGTGACAAATAACAGCTGGGATCAGAGTGACCATGAGTTGGTCCAGTTCATGATTCAAAGGAAGTCTGGAAAGACAGTCAGCAAGTTATGACTGTAGACTTCAGAAAAGCAGACTTCAGCCTTTTTGGAGAATTGCTAAGCAAAATCTCTTGGGGTGCTGCCACAGAGACATAGGGTCCATGAAAGATGGATGATTTCTAAATAAAACTTATTGACAACTGAGGAGTGAACCGTCCTGTTGAGCAGGAAGGAGGGGGATTCAGCAGAAGGCCTTCTTGGCTGAACAAAGAGCTTTCTGATGACCTAAAATGCAAGATGTACACAAGCATTGCTTGACTGCTTCATGACGAAATCGGAAAGCTGATTGATTTGAGCTAAGACTTACAAGGGTCATAAAGGAAAGCAAAAAGTGATTCTGCAGGTGTGCTACTTTCAGAAATGAAGGTAAAATTTGATGAAGGGACAAACTGATGAATGGAGGGGAAGACAATGTAATGACAGAGAGTATGGAAAAAGCTGAAGTACTCAACATCATCTTTGCCAGGCATTTAAGGGACCAGAAGGTAACTGGAATAGTCAGCATAAATTTACCAAAAGCAAATCGTGCGCTTGTCCAGCCTGGTTGCCTTTCCTGATGAAATGACTAGCTGCGTGGAAGAGGGGAGAGCAGTGGCTGCCCTATACCAACCAGTGCCACAGCACAGGTGCTGCCTTGA
>NW_008824754.1:1179569-1183162 GCF_000699105.1 Pygoscelis adeliae | reverse complement strand
CCAAAGGCATACCTGACCCATGCCATAACTCCCACAGATGTGCATCTGGGATCTGCTGTGGGACACATGGTGATTCCTCTTCTCCACTAGTTGCCCTGGGGAGTGGCTGCAAATGTATTTCTCACACCTCTTCTGTGGGCAGGAGAAGCCTTAACACGGGGAGCACCCTTTAAAACTCCTCCAGCAGCCTCTCATCCAAACATGACGAAGTGTTGGATAAACACATAGAACTAATCCGTAGCTGGAAAGAAGATATGATTTGTAAAAGTTTGGAAAATTTCTGGATAGCCTTTTGGGTACCTCCTGGATTATATGCTGTCACCTTGCTCATTAGCCTTCTCCCAGCATGGCTATGCTCATTTGCATGCAACGGCAGACTTTGGTAAGGTTTTTGACACAGTCTCCCACAGCACTCTCGTTTGAAAGCTGAGGAAGAGTGGACTAAAAGAAGAGACTGGGTTAGGAACTGACTGAATCAGTAGGCTCAAAGGGTAATGATCATCACTTGACATCTGTTAGGTGGTCAGTGATGAGCAGAGTAGCTCAGGATACCTTGGGCGTCAGTGAATATCTTCATCAATGACCTAGATCATGACACAGTGCACCCTCAGCAAATTTGCAGAGGATAATAAATTAAGGGGGAGTGGTTAACATGACAAATGGCAGAGCGATATTCCAGAGGGATCTTGATATACTCGAGGACTTGGCCAGAAGCCTCATAAAGTTCAGTAAGAAGTCTGCACCTCAGGTGGAACAGCTGCACACACTTGTACGGGCCATGAAACAAACATCTGAATTGCAGCTTCATTGAAAGTTACCTGGCGGTTACAGCGGATGCCAGGCTGAACATGGACCCAGGAGTGCACTCTCATTGCCAGTCAGGTAATCACATACTAGGCTATATTAGGAGAAGCACGGCCAGCAGAAAAAGATGTTATTTTCTAGAAGACTGTGACCAATTTCTGTTCTTTGACTTCAGGAGGGTTGTGGAAAAACAGGAGAGGGTCCAACAGATTCTCAGAGTGCTAAATCACATGGAGGTTAGAGGGATGTTGAGGGAGCTGAGTCTTGCTTAATGTTTTGAAGAAGAGATTAAGGGGCAATCTAAGAGCACCCTATAAGTACTCAGTAGCAAAGGTGATGAAACCAAACTCTTCTCAGTAGAGAAGGACCAATGGCCACAAACGTTGGCTTTGGATGTTCTGATTTCAATTTGAGAAGAAAAAAAAGACACCAGGTGGGTGGAGTACTGCTGGAGCAGGTTGCTTAGACGGGTTGTGAAATATCCACCCTTTGATATTTTTAAGATTGGCTAGATAAAATCATGGCTGATCTGATCTAGTGCTGGCAATAATCCTGCTTCAAGCATGAGATTGGATGAGATGACCTACAGAGATGCATTCCAACCAAATTTTCTCTGATAGTATGAAGAAAAAAAGCGATTTTTTTGTTTGTCTTTTTGTGGAACATTTCATTACTAATACAGCAGAGAGAGAAGTTACAATTTACTCTTTAGCAGATGTCTGCCTTCCTATTTCGAGAAGTACTGAAATTATAGCTTAAAAATCCTGTAGCTTTTAGGTGTTCATTCCTTCTGTCTTTAACGAACAACATCAGCAAAAGATCCGTAAAAATAAAGAATTACCGTCTTGAGGTTTTACTTCCTTTTTAACTTCAGAAAATGGTAACATCAATCTTCTGTGCTTCAGCTGATAAAAAATTCACTTTAACATTTAACTCTGGCTAGATATTAAAGATTCATAGATGAAAAAGCTGAGTTATCTGTTTTGCTGTGAAAAGCATGTTTGATTTTTTTTACATGCATCTTTGCAAAATAACATTTTCTGGGCGAGAAGGAGGTGCTGGGGATTGAAAGGGAGAAAAAGGAGAACCATTAAGTTGAAGTCTCAGGGGATTTTTTTGCCTGTATTGAAAGTAGTATTCCTCAACTGTTTCTTGTTTACTTATATAAACTTGCTGGTTGAATTGAGGATATTTTATGGAAACATGTTTAAATTTGTATTGATACACAGATTCAACTTTTCAGTATTAAACCATTACAACTAATATTATGGTTTGTGTGTTATAAAACTATCAATAACAGTTTTCTGTCAACGGTTTTATGCAGCACAACAGTAGGAAAAAAGAACTGCAGTTTTTGGTAATGAGTCCTGAAAACTGTTCCTTTGGGATCTCATATGAGTTGACTTAGACCATCCATTGACAAAATATTCTGCATGTTTTAAAAGTGTATGCTTGCTGAAAGGAGTTAGCTGCATTTGCTGTTAGTTTTTGTGTGGGAACAGAATTGAAACATATTTCCCAGATGAGGAAGATCTTCAAGTACTGTAGGTAGAACTTTCAAATGGTGAATTTTACACCATGTTTTTGACCCGATGTTACTATACGAGTGATGAGTAAAAGATACGTAGAAGTACACTGTTGCAATTATATGAATATGAGAGGTAATTGTGAGTTCTCAACGATCATATCACCATGCCTAACCCAAACTCAGCATGTCACCTATGTCCTAAAGAGAATAAACTATACGTAGTAATATGGGGAGACTGATAATGCCTTTTATTTATTCTTCCTATTAAATCACTTGTAACTTTCACAGATTAATTGTTCAAGTTAATATTTTCATGCTCAGTTTTTGCCTGGGGCTGGATTTGTTTATCTAGGGATAGCAAAGGTTGCATGTTTGTTTTGCTTTAAAATTTAGTGTAAATTATATCTATCGTTTTTAAAGTAATTTTAATTAACCACTATTATTATCAAATTTAATTGCATTTATTTTTAACCATAGCAGCTTGGTCATTTAAGGGATGGAGGGAGAATTACGTGGCTTAGTTCATGCTCTATTCTATTCTGTTCTATGTTAAAAATTGTGGTGATATTATATTTTAAATACTGTAATATTTCATACATAGCTTCAGGGTGTTGAAGTATGGGACCTGATGAAACTGAATCCACATAGTATTTTTACTGCATTTGTGAAAATCTATCTAAATGCCAACAAATATAAGTCTTTGGAAAAACTGCAGTTCATTTATCCTCCAAAATGTATGTAATATTTTTTTTCAGTAGAACTCTTTAAGGTTCTGCACTCACACTGTGGGAAATCAAAGCTGCTCACAATTTTGTAATACAGACTAGATTATTTAAAAAAGCCAGCGTGATTGAGCACAGCATTATGTGACCAAAGCTAGTTTTTCTCTCTACTTATTTCTTCCAGCCCTTTCTGACACAGAAACATAATCAGGAGTGATTCTGTTCTGTGCTCTGAACGCCCGGTCCTGTCAGATTTTAACATTGAAGAGACTGGAGGAATAAGGGGAGTGTGTTTGGCAAGACATTATCATGAGATTGGGTGTGAAAATGAGGGAGAACTTGTCACAGGTTGTGTGAGAATGGAAATCAAAAGAAGGGAAGACTGGTATTTATTAGGTAAGAAAACTTGGATTTGGAAGGGGAATTGTATGTTCCTTTGGAAGGGGAATTCTTCCTTCCAAAGACAAGGAAGAACATAAGTGAGAAATGGGTGAAGAGACATGAAGAAGCAGTGGAGAAAAACAGTCTGGAGAAGAGCA
>NW_008824754.1:1168439-1179541 GCF_000699105.1 Pygoscelis adeliae | reverse complement strand
CAGACAGTGAGACATGACGTTTGGGATAATTGGTAGTTGTGCAAGAAGACTGGAGCAAGGAACAGAGATAGAGAGCAGGTAGGAAAAGTTGCTGATAAGATGCTGGCAGGATCAGGCTAGGGCCATCCCTCTGCAGAAAAATGGAGAAGAACCCAGGTTTCTGGGGTTGGCATGATGCGCGCGTGATCCCACCAGGCAGTCTGTCATGATAGTTCATCTGCATAGCCTGTCCCTCTGGAGGATGACAGCCTGCTGCTGCTATTGGTTACTCCCCATCTCTCATGAGGTAGAGTTCTCATGCTCTAGCTGTTAAGTTGGCAACCCTGCTGATGATTATGTTGAATTCAATATGGTGTCCCATAATAGGATTTCTTTCTTGGTTTAGTTCTTGATCAATCTCAGGAATTACTTAAAAAAAAATATTAAAAGCACACTATTCAAGTTACACATTAAATGTTCAGTTAAGAAAAGAAAAAATTAAGTTTGTCTGTATAACCTTAAATTGGACCCCTGGTGAAATAGAGCGGTACAGTATTTAGTTATGCTATCATCTAAAAATGTCTACTTGTAGAATACCCGTCAACAGCTTTTTAGAACAAAAAGTCACAGTTGTATCTCTTAGTTCTATGTTATTATTTGTTCCCTTCAATGAAGCATGAAATTGCTAAATTACAAAGCAACTATTTTATATTTCATGTATTTAATACACAAATTTTATCAAACTAATTGTTAAACTTTACAAATGCATAATAATTGTTTGCCTATTATAAGATTTCCTTTTGCTACCCCAAACTTATTTAAAATAATAAGTCTTAACTTGGGAGAATAATTTATGTTAAAGTAAAAATTTAGTTATTGTCAAGTCACCAGACAATCTGTTATGTCCTGAGTATCAGGCCTGTCAGAGATCCCCAAGTAATAGGATTTGACTATTTCTAATACAGTCAGTGGAAGCTACTTATTACTTAACACTTAAAAAAAAAATAATCAAATTTCAGAATCTGTTTTAGTGCTTGTATGGAGATTTTTGAAATGAGATAGTAGGATTGGTAGTGATAACACACAGAAATGGTAAGTAACATTTAATAGTGTACAGAGGAAAACGATAACCCTAAGTACATACTACATGTATTATGGACAAGGACTTTTAAAGCAGCTATTGCCACTTAAGAAAGACACCTTGGGGTGATTGTGGTCAGTTCTGTGACATTGTCAGCTCAGTACTCAAGAGCAGTCAAAAAGGTAATTAAGAATGGAAATAGGATCTGATAGGAAAGGAAAAGAGTGCAAAACATAATGTTGAATCTATGATGCATCCAAGCCTTGAATACTACATGGAGGCAACTGGAAAAAGCCCCGAAGAGGGTGACAGAGATGAGCAGGGGTGTAGCGTGGTTTCCAGGCAGAGCTAAATAATCAGTAATTCCAGTATAGAAAAAAGATGTCAGAGAAAGATAGAACAGAGATCTGCAAAAGTACCTGTGACATAGAGAAGGCAACAGGCAACAACTATTAGCGCTTTCTTACAACTCAGATACAGAGAGTTTACAATACATTGCCAAGTAAGTTTAAAATACAGAAAAACAGAAGTTTTTGAAATGTTACCATATGTTATCCGTGTGCAACCAAGTAACAGGCTTACAATGCAAAAAGGTAGAGGGTTTGGGGTATGTCACATGATTAGTTTCTGGGACTCATCACCACAGGATGTTGTGAAGCCTAAGAATATAAAAATGTTCCAATACGTATGAGGCTAAGTGCTCACATGCATGGTGGATAGGCCCACTAATCACAATTTACTTGGATTTAGTTTCTGGCCTACGTGGTCCCTAACCGGCTGATTTTCAGCAGCTCAGCAGGGAAGGGCCATTTTTTACTGGCCCTGTTTCCTAAAAAGTCACTGCAAGGGACTAGGGCCTTTGGTCTGATAGTCTCACCATTCCTATGTGAAACAGCCTTCTTTTCCATTACTGCAACAGAAAATCATTACTGATTTTTTTTTCAAATTAAGCAGTCATTTCATTTCTTAATTCCTAATGGCTAAGAATCATGAGTGTAGAAATGGGTGTAGAATATTAAGAGTTCTAAATTATACTTATGCCATCTTGTAGGCCATTTCATTTGAAAACCCAATTAAAATGTTTAAATAATATTGTTAAGAGGAACAAGGCAATCCTTACTCTTCATTACTGTGCTAAAAAAATTGCCGTGATCTTAAGCATTCGTTTTGCAGTTACGTAAAACTTTAAGGCTCATGAAAATAGCAGTTAATAATGGAAAAGCTGAGAAATCATTGATTATAGAAGGATTTCCAGAAAGAACTAAGGTAATGTAGTTCTAGTATTTTCTTCCAGCTCTTGACACCCCTTCTCTGTTTTTCATTTAGTTGAAATAAACGTGTCGTGTGAGTGACTGGGTCTTATTTGAATTGCCAGGACACAACCTATGAAATAAAATCAGCTTTCAATTCTAAATAAACCTATTGAACAACAAGGTATGTGGTTCTCCTAGAAGGTTATATGAACAAGAAACTAAAAGAAGTCAAAAGACATATATATAAAAATCACTGGTTATTAGAAGTGGAAGAGTTCCTTTGTATTAAATTGCCATTGATTTTTGTTTTAATAGTGACATACTTTTAAAGACAGATCTTTGCACACTTCCCAGCAACATTATATTAGCAATACTAATGAATTAGTTGTCTTTACTGAACTTGGGTACAATTAAAAATTGCTACTCAAAAAAAAAATGTTGGAAACTTGCAGCGTTATGAGATTTATTTTCTATCAGATTGAATTTAGCATTTCCTGGCTATAGCCCTGCATACTCAATATGCTGTGAGAGCTTAGCTGGTTTCTTTCCATATCATAAAAGGTTTTAAAATCCAAAAAATTAAACTGTTAACATTTGATGTGCTACATGTTGGCAACAGAACCCTACCAAACAGGATTCTGCAATAAAAAAAGTTAAAATTAAATTGAGGACCCTACATGATGCTGAGGAGAGAACGGTTTTAATAATGCCATTTTCTTATAACTTCTGTTGTGCAATAAAGCCAGCCTGAAACAATAACACAATGATGATCCAAAGAAGGAATAATAAGGACTATAAACAACTAGGAAGATTCTCTTTCTTTACACAATCTGTTATGAAACGAATAAATAAAACCAGTGTCAGATCAATCTTCTACCTCCCACTGTTACTGTTAGCTTTTCCACCAATTAGTTATACCTTTCTGTGGAAATTGTGCCTCATTGGAGCTAGGTCTATACTGACTAACAATTCCAGCTTTCAAATTTTTTTTGGCTAGAAAAGTAGATTATGACTATCTGCTGTTCATACTACCATTTCAAAGCTTACCTTATGGCGTTGAGTGACTTGATTCTCTCTCTTGTGATTGAATTATCTACTGAGGCATGCTCAAGCCAAGCTATGCTACTACTTATATTTTCTGTTGCCTTTCCTCTACTATTGTATGCCTGATTCTCATGCTAACCTAATTATTGTTGTCCATCTAGGCCTAGCAGTTGCTGCTCTCATTTATCAGAGAGCTTGGTTTTTAGCTCACTGATAAAGACAGAGAACTGTAATGTGCGTTTGTCACTAAATAAACAGTTTAAAGACAGAAAGGGAACAGATCTGCTAAATAAGAATTTACAGCAGCAGTTAGTTATTTTTCAGAGTAGACCCATATTAGATAATTACTCATTAAAATAGATATTACAATTATCCAAGAAGTAGAGAGTAATATTCACACATTTGGCATTTTAAGGAGATTTTTCGCATAAGTATTAAAAAAAATTAAGATAACGGACAAAATAAATTCCATAACGTAGTTCTTTGTTCTTTCTCATGTTAAAAATTACAAAAATTGCTTATTATTTATTCTAAATAAGACAAAATCTCTGAAGCTATACCTGCTGTATCTGAAAGTGATGCAATTGCAAATAAACTACAGTGAATCAGTCCTTAAATAATATATATCTAGCTTTTACACTTTTGTTAAATGACCTGCTACATGTTTTTTAATTCATTTAAAATCTCTGAAGCTATACCTGCTGTATCTGAAAGTGATGCAATTGCAAATAAACTACAGTGAATCAGTCCTTAAATAATATATATCTAGCTTTTACACTTTTGTTACAGCATGCTAAATGACCTGCTACATGTTTTTAAATTCATTTGAAGAATTAATGCATCATAAAATAAGGCCTCAATGTTTCTGTTCAGTCTGGCTCTTAATTATTTTGCAAGAAAAGTTGAGGTGACCTTGACTGTATTTTTTCAGAGCGGCACATTAGAAACTATTTCTAAATAGCATTCTCCTTATCCCATGCTTTGAAAGAAGACAACCTGTCTCTGTCATAGCACTGGAGAAGAAGATATGCGAGACAGGATTTAGCAGGTGGGCTGATCCCATTGGATAGAAGTTCTTTCTTCTTCTTCTAGTGAGGAGAAATATAAATGACAAGAGAAAATGCTGCATTAGAAGAATCATTTAATAAAGCTGGGTGGTATTCATAATTATCTTTTTTTTTAATTTGGGATTGTTGTCTTCCAAAGTAGGTAGGTATTATTGTAGCTAAGTACTAGTTTGTGACAGAGAAGGTGAAGAGTCAGGAGGATATCTGAAGACAGTTGTTGCAGTTGCAGTTGCAGTAAGTGTCTCCTATTACTTTTAAGGATTACTGGCCTACATGAAGCACAGTTTGTATGGTCAGGACAGTATGTTTTAATTGTTCTCCTCCTTTCCATTTTTTATCCCAACTTTCAATTATTTTTACACCTTTTGGTTTGTATTTACTAAATCAAATTGAGAGAGAAGATAAGTTTATACTGATCTGAGCTGCACTGCTTATTTTTCAAGTTCTTGCTTTTCTGCGCCAATAAAACGTGTAGCCAGGGCCCAGCTATGCAATTGGCAATATTAGCATATGCATCTGAGTAGTATGAAGGTATCTAAAGAACCAGTTTAGTCCATGATCTTAATGACCTCGAAGAATGGCATCTGATGGTAAATAGGTGGCTATGATGATCTCAGACCAGTTCATAGGCCTTACAAGTGCACTCAGAACTGGAATTAGCTGATACCCTGAATCCTATTCTAAGCAGAGTCCAAGCTTTAAAAGGTTAAGAAGTATTAATTCCTTTTTTTAACCTTAAGACCTCTCTCTTCATCTCACTTACAGAGGGTATGACAGTATCGCTTATATAATACCAATGAGTAGAGGACTTTATACATCAAGGTGATTTGTTCCAATTTTCTGTTATCATCCAGAAAAACTGAAAGGAGTGAAAATACTAAATGTTTTAAAATTTGCTGGGCTTTGCAAGACATTTTGTTAGGGCTCAGTGTTTATATTTGGAGGACTAATTTGGTCTCAATATCTAGGTAGATGTTGAATGTTTACCTTCATTTTGCTTTTGGAAGCAGTTTGTAACTGTCAATTAACAGAGCAATCCCTCATATCTATCCATCTCTGTGGCATGATTTGTGTCTCAGCACAAGGTTGGATGGTCACTCACTGATGACTCAGTGTAGTTTGAGCATTCACAGTATATCCAAGGGGTAGCGACACTCTCATGTCATCTACCACTCAGAGGAGACAAGTAACTTGAATATAGGAAGCTAGCAAGTTCTTTATGGACTGGTTAGTGTTTTAAGCCATGAAGAAATCTACAGTTTTTATTCATCTTCCTGCACTGGGGCAATATTTCTTCAATTTTCATAGTAGGTATCATTTATATTTTATATTTGTACTTGTTCTTTAATATACTGCCTAAAAGCAAAAGTGGTTTCTGAGGGAATAAAAGGCGGTATCAGTCTAAAGTAAAATAATAGAAGTTTTTTTCTCTGGATTTTTTGTATTGAAAGCAGCAATTGGTTTAGTAAATAAATTATTAAATCCAACCCTCTGAAACATGGTCAGGATATGCTGATAAAAAAGAATTGCTATCTTAAACATTGTTAAAGGGATTTTACTATATCCTTGACAGAATGCTTCATAACCAAATGAGTGACAGCTTTGCTATTTTGATATTTGGTAATCTTAAATTGCCTTTTTTTTAAACTGTAAAGATTTCCCTGGGAAAGTCAGGTACAGAGAGTTCTCAAATCATATGTCAGATTGCTATGAATAATGTTATTAGCATTGAGTGAGACCAATTTTTAAGTAAAGCAGCTACTCCTTTTCCCCCAAAGGACAAAACCAGAAGCTAACAACAAAGGAAAATATGTTCTCTGTATCTGCCAATGCATCCACGACCATAACAACTTCTGGTACCTGTGAAAGTCACAGCAAAAACCACACCCATGCGAGGCACAGTGCAGCCAGGAGAACAAAAAGAGTTCATTAACTTCTTGGCCTCTTGATATTTTCAGGCTTCTGAAATAAGATTTTCATCTAGCTAATACTGTACTGCTGTGATTAAAGACAGTGGCATACCCTGGATCTTCTGGCAGAAGCGAGGATATGACAGCAATTGCATCTTGGCACTCCTTAGAACAGAAACTTGAGGAAATTATGAGTCAAGTTTCACTCTGTCAGTAGGCCCAGAGGTATCTGCTGGGGCCAACACAGCAGTTGGAGAAGTTGCATGACGGGAGATGTACTACATGGTGCATTTTTTTGAAAATTGTTTGCTGGTTGCCTCCTGTGGATCCCTGGCTGGTTGGTACTAAAGGCTGCGTCCCCTTCTCCCTCTCCCCAGGTGGCTCCCTGGGAGGTTTGTGGTAAGTATTGCCTCTCCCAAGCGGTTGACCTCTAGGCAGCAGGAGAGAAATGCTAGGTGACCTGTCAGTTTTAGGATCTTATTCTTCGTATCTAGCTTCACAGACTACTTCTGTAATTTGGAGCAGCAGTGCAAGTGCGATTGCAGTAGCCTTGTCAACGAGCTTAACTGTTTGAGATATGGTCTGCATAATCAGATTTTGAAGGTTGAATCTGAAAAGAGAGCAAAGAACTCTTGAATGAAATGAGTTGCCTGCCAATGAGATGAATTGCTTACACAGTTTGTTACCATCAGTGTTATTACAGCATATGGCTCACTTTGACCACAGCTCTACTTGCAAAGCACCAGCCCATCAGGGCAGGAGTATGTTGTATTAACAAGTAATATGTACTTCATCTTTATCTTAAATTAATGGGTAAAAAATACCTCTTTTCAGGTAATAAACATCATATTTTCTTCTATGCAATGCTCAAAATTAAGATCACAGAAAGCTGTGCAGAAGTAGTGTTGTTAGATTAAAGAAAAAGCAAGCAGAGTATGTGGGAAAATTCATCACTGAACTTCAGAGATAAGATATTCCCTTTCAGTGCCACACTTCCCATAAGCTGGTTTTATGGCCCACTTATATTGTGTATATCTTTATATGCAGTTGCTTGTATGCCGTAATACTGTATTATCAAATTCTAATGTTTCCTTTAACAGCACACTTTACTTCTCAGAAAAGCCCTACTGAAAAAGTCTTGAGAGATTTTCTATGCATGCTTTTAAAATGATTGCTGTGTTTTCTCTGTATTCTCAGCCACTAATACGCACCTGATCTTTTACTCTTGTCTCTGTATCACCAGGCCTCCTGAACCTGTTTACAGCACTGTGAACAAACTGTGTGATAAACCACCTTCTCCTAGGCACTATTCCCCTGTCGAGTGTGACAAAAGCTTCCTTCTTACAGCTCCCTATCCCCACTACCACGTAGGCCTGCTCCCTGACTCTGAGATCACCAGGTACTGCATGCGCTTCTTCCTCACCTCCTTCTTTAGAGTGCATGAACATCACTGGATTTATCTCATATTTTGCATCTTCACCATAGATCTTCTTTTTCTACAGCTTGTGCTTGTTTTTAACCATGCTTTCACATCTGCACCACTGGAAGATATATGCTACCTCGGTATATAATTTTGGTCATCCAAAATCCAGTGATGAACACAGGCACTGTTTTGATCCATTGGGATGGTGCTCTAAAATAGGTTACATAATATGCATCACATTTTGCAACTGAATTCAGTATTTGTTTCTCTGTGAGTACGGAAAGTGACTAAGACTTCACTGAAAGTCGTAGTAATTTGGTTTGATTCAGTCACTTTGTTTCTGTGTTGAGCATACTTTGTTCACTGAGCATCTTTGAGTTTATAGGGTGGCTGCCTAAGCCGTTCAGAAGAAACTGAGCAAAAAATAATCACCTCCCTCACCAACTCATGGTTGAGAAGACATGTAAAATTTAGCATTCCCTAGGCTAGCTGTGCTCTGAGAGGACAGTTAGTAAAACCTAAACTGATGAACTTTTCCATAACTGAAGTAATGGAAAACATTTCTATAAAATATTGTCAGTGAGTGCCTCCTGAGAAATATTTAATAAAGAAAAACATACTATCCCAAACTGTATGCTAGGATAACCCAGCTATTCCCCTATAGTCTACTAGGATAGTAGTAAATTATTTGCAAACAAGACTTGGGAGATAGAGGAAGAGTTAGGCACAAGTTTTCAAGAAGTTGAGTGTTTCCTTTGTCAGGAAAAAAACTATCATCTTTTATATTCTAGACTAGAAGAAAAATAATTGTATTTGGAGCTTTGATCATAGACATTTTTTACAGAAGACACTTTTCAAAGAAAAGACTAATGTGGGCAGAGAAGAGCAGAAGTGTCTAAGTGGGAAGTAAAATGGTAAATTAATGTAAGATACAATAACAGGAAAGAAACCCCAGGGATTAGAAAAACAGCTGTGAAAGGCATTGCAGTGCTATGAAATAGAAAGCTAAATTAAATGAGCAATAAGACAAATACTAGTGAAGAATGCAACAGATGTGGTAACACCATGCAGAAGCTGTCAGTTTATTAGAATGAAAACTGTGTAGCGTCTACAATTTGTTAAAATATGCTTAATCACTGGACAAAGTAATTAGTCAAGCTGTTCAGGCCAGTGCAAGTTTGGGTGAAAAATATTGATAAGGGCAATGTTTTATAAAGGTATAAATAACTCCAGCAGGGTGCCAGGCACTAACAGATATATCCACAATATTTTAATTTCTCTGCAAATATTACCTAAAAGGAAATAACTACCCAAAAAGTAATGAAGTGACTTCAGGTCTTTAGGTACAGTGTGCATATGAGTAATATATCTGTAAGTATCACAGTGCTTCTGTGTGTTTGGAGCCAGACAAGAGAGCATTATAAAAAGACTCTTACTTTTAAAATGGTCCCTTTAGAAAGGAAGGGACCAACTTGAACTAGAAAATTGAACAAGCGGGCTCTAGGGGATTTGGGGGCCATGGAATTGTGTATTGGGAGCACTGAGGATTAGACTGTGGCTTGCTAACCATAGGAAGATGCAATTCATTGCTAAATGGTTGATCTTTATAGACACAACTGTCAGGACTATGGAGATAGGTTGGGGGAAAAGGGTGAACCTGCTAAGGTTACTCCCTGCAGACCAGATACTCATATGCCAATAATCAGTGAAGCCCGGGAGAGCTCATAGAATAAGGCCATTCTGCCACCTGAAGGTATAATTCTCTACATCCTTTTGCTTTATTGTGTGATTGATTACTTGGTCATTGGGTCTTTGATGACCTGACGTAAGGACATAAAAAGCTGGGGTTTGTTCTACTGAGTGTCAGTTAACAATTCTCTTTAAGAACAAGATTTCATTTCTCTTCATTCGACTTTGATGTAAAATTAGGCTCTAGTCCCTGTATACTTAATCAGTTTGTTTATTTCAACAGTCCAACAAAAACTGCAAAAAGAACACAAAAAAAGAGAAAAGACACAACTCATGGTTAAATGCTCTGCACTATGCTCTGCTACATGCTGTGGTAGAGGCAACTGAATGCTATAATTTATACTTCTTTCCCACTATGAAATAACATTTAGATGGAAAATGTGACAGTTCTTGATGTTCTCAAATACTGTCATCTTTTCCACAGGACTCTTTGACCATGGAGGAAGACATTTGAAATATTTCACCAAATGCCTTTGGTGACAAAAGTGACAGCTTTACAACATATACCATGATCCGATTTCCAAATGGACTCAGTATTCACAATGGGAGAACAGATTTTAGAAAAATATTAATCTCATTTTAACCCTAATCCAAGTGGCTATTTTTGCAGAAGTGTTCATTGTACGCAGCCTTAAATTTCACAAAGGTGATGTGTCTCAGGGCTGTATTGTGTTGAATATTTGGAAGAATTAATCCATAAAAAGACCTTGTTTTAAATCCACAGTGGTGATACCACCATCTCTATTGGAAGTTGTACTACAAAAAAATCTTCCAAATATTGACCAGGTATTTTGAAAGGTCTCCCTTTATTCCTCTGAATTCCTCAAAGCCCTGTTCCTCCACATTATACACTTCCATGGTCTCCAGTCAAATATAAAAAGATATCTCCCTGTCTTCCTGCAGGCTTCCTAGAAAGAGTTTTTCATCAGAATTTGTCAATCTCAGGTTTGGGGAGGAAGGGACAGGGATTATTTGCTTGTTTTGGTAACTGCACTCATTGTCGTATCTCGGTGCTGCAAGATTGAGATTCTGTGGCTGAACTGCAAGAAATTTGGTTTGACAAATAACTCTTCCAGAGGAAGAGGAACATGATGCCATGTTCTCCCAATTGAAATGCTTGTAAGCCAGCCAAGGCCTTTCAGATTGCTGCTCCAGATAATTTGTCAGCTACTCCTCAGATGATTGTTTTGTCAAGGCTCATTAACTTCATAGGCAAAGAGAATTCATAGGCCAAAGCCTTATTTGTCTATAACAAATTCAAGTTTATAACCCTTGCTTTTATGGTGGCCTATCTTAGCTCCTGGGAGATTTGGAGGTCTAGAACAATATACTCCCATTTTAGGATAAAAGTAATTTGTTTTTTGATTGAATTATCGGTTCATGTGAATTGATATTAACAGTGCTATGTCAATGTGCAACAGCTGAAACTCTGTCCCATTGAAGGCAGGAGTAGAGAGAGAATTTTGGAGTAGTATGTTTTCCTTTGAGAGCACCATGTGGGAACGGATGCAGAGTGTTCATGTTCTGGCCTCTGTCGTTATTGACGATTATGCGTACAATTAGGAGATTATTGTCGGCAAAAGGAAATCACAGCTC
>NW_008824754.1:1152085-1168422 GCF_000699105.1 Pygoscelis adeliae | reverse complement strand
CTTTCTACAAACACTAAACTCTGTTTCTGCGTTATGTAACACAAAATGTCGTGCTCTCAGTCTTTGCACTGAGAACTTCATTACATTCACCGCTACACAGACACACTTAAAAAATGCTTCAGTTTTGCCCGGAACTAACTTCCCTGTCTTCACTGAAATCTTTTTGGCACTCTAATTGCCAGCATAGTTTTTGCTAAAGGGCAACCCTGGTATTGTTGGTTTGTGTGATTTTTTTTTTCCTCCGCAGGTATTTGCTTTTCTCTTAAGCCTTTGATCATGTGATTGCATCAATACCTTTGAATACATGTAGGGGAAGAAACTAAGGGCAGGGTTTCAGACTTTGTAGTCATGGGAGAAAAGCTTGGGAACATGACTCCTCCCAAGAAAATAAAAATAAGTGAAAATTGTGTTCATGTTTAGTCTAGCTTTTGTAAACTTGCAGATCCTTTTTATGGTGCTTGAATGGCTGGACTGAAAGTATGTGGCTTGCTTTTTAAATCAAGATTAGTTTCTTGAAGCCAGCCCTAATTCTGGCTGACACTGTGATCTGCAGTCTTAGGCAAGGTAGTTAATGATTTTGTGCTTTGTTTCCCAGTCTCTAAAAGAGGTTTAACAATGATCTCATAGAGTTTCTTTGAAAACTAATTCTGTCTGAGACAATAGCAGCCTATTACTAATGGCAATTTGTGTTATTATTTAATAACATAAAAATGATTTTAAGGTATTTGATGAATTAGATTGATGACATCAGCTCTTGGGACCACCACTACTTTCTCACCAATGGGGATTAGGGAGGGAAGATAATATCGGCACAGGGCTCTAGAGCAGAGTCTTTTGCAGAAAACAGCATGCCATTTGCATAGGTATTCAAGGGTGACTGAGCATTGTGTAACTCTAAAGAGCTACACAAATAAGTGTGCTGAAAAGTATGCAGGACATATGGGTAAGGAGACTATAATGTCCAGAACCGTAATGACTGATGCGTGATGCTACTTCCAATGTGTGGCTGAATTTCCACAGCCTCCACGTAAGCACACGAGGGTCACTACACTCCAGTAGTCTCTGCAGTCAGACTAGTGTATGTCTGCAACACTAAGCACTACTGCCTGTGGTGACCTCACTTAATTTTAGGGATCCCTGGGATCCCTCCATAGGCCATGAAGGGGCAGCTGAGAAGGAGCTGATCACTTTTCACTGATCCTAGCAGGAATCATAGTCACAGAATCATAGAATCATTTTGGTTGGAAAAGACCTCTAACATCATCGAGTCCAACCATTAACCTAGCACTGCCAAGCCCACCACCAAACCATGTCCCTAAGCACCACATCTACACGTCTTTTAAATACCTCCAGGGATGGTGACTCCCCCACTTCCCTGGGGAGCCTGTTCCAGTGCTTGACAACCCTTTCAGGGAAGACATTTTTCCTAATATCCAACGTAAACCTCCCCTGGTACAACTTGAGGCCATTTCCTCTTGTCCTGTCACTTGTTACTTGGGAGAAGAGACCGACACCCACCTCGCTACAACCTCCTTTCAGGTAGTTGTAGAGAGCGATGAGGTCTCCCCTCAGCCTCCTTTTCTCCAGGATAAACAACCCCAGTTCCCTCAGCCGCTCCTCATAAGACTTGTTCTCCAGACCCCTCACCAGCCTCGTTGCCCTTCTCTGGACACGCTCCAACACCTCAATGTCCTTCTTGTAGTGAGGGGCCCAAAACTGAACACAGTATTTGAGGTGCGGCCTCACCAGTGCCGAGTACAGGGGCACGATCACTTCCCTGCTCCTGCTGGCCACACTATTTCTGATACAGGCCAGGATGCCATTGGCCTTCTTAGCCGCCTGGGCACACTGCCGGCTCATGTTCAGCCGGCTGTCAATCAAAAGGAAGGTAAGGTAACCGCACTTGAAAAAGGTGTGAATGGTGGCCCTCTCTGGTATAGTGTCCTTTCTCATTTGTTAATATCTGTGCTGCCTTTTTCTTCACAATAACCCTCTGGGAGCAAGCTTATTGTCAAAATGACGCATATAACTGTACTTGTATGTGGCTGTCTTCCAGGGATGCTCTTGTCATCTTTATTGAAATTCACATTGTACAGGAGTTCTCATCATCCCCTTTTCAATCCCGTGTTTTTAATATGGGAATTATATCTCCCAAAACACATCTAGCCGTATTTTGAGTTTTTTTAAATGCCTGGCAACCTGAAAATAGGACCTATCAAAAAGCAGTAAAAAGAACGGATATTCTGAAATTGAGTCTTCAACTTGCCCCACATAAATACAACCTCCTTTCTGGAATTTAAAATGAACTTTTACTGTTTAGTTGTATTCATGTACTTATTTTATGTGAAATTTTCAAATAATCATTACAAAATTGGAAATTAGTCTGTTTTGAGCAAATAGTTTTAAATGTTTAAGTATTTAAAATCAGGATTGGAGCAGATTTGTACTTTTTCCTATTGTAACACCTTGGAACCAACTTCTGGACTGATCTGCATTTTACACAATCCAACCACAGACAGCAAGCTGTGAACTAGCCCTACTAAATAGCACCGCTTAAAGACAGTGGAAGGGAGTAAATGCACAATTCTTTCTGTGGATTTATGAACAGCAAAATAGGCAATACTAAGGATCAACTTATTCAGTATCAATGGAATCAAATTAATCCTATATTCACAAAGAAAAAAGATCTTTAGAAAATAAAAGATACCTGGTTAAAATAATTCTTGATAAAATAGCTCCCTTAAACTATAAGGTGGCATTTTAAAAAATGAACACTGTGACTTTTTGTTTTGAGAAGTGACTTTAAGGCATATCTATACACAAATTTAGGCATTCAGAGGCACAGAGCATATAGCAACCTCTAAGTAATTTAAGAGATTAAACTGGTCATCGCAGGGGCTGGCTTGGGTACTGATGTTCATACTGATAGGAATTGAAGCATCGTGTTATTGCCGATTTCAGTGAGAATTCGGTATGTAAGTGCTATGGTCTTCACTCCCTAAACAACATCTTTAGAAATTCAAGTACTTCTTTAGCTCTGGCACCTAGACCTTTCTAAAAATAAGCTTGGAGACCTTGATCACATGCAGGAACACACATTGCAGTGGTTGACAAGATGCAGCCCGGATGCATACAACTACATACCCATTATGTTTGACTGGGTTGTGCTGTTTCTGAAAGCAGCTCCAGAACGGCAATATTTTATAGTTATATAAGGCAAAACAAAATCAGCATAAACTGTGTTGATTAACTGTCTACAACTCGAAAGCAATGTCTCAATGTAGATTGTCCCTGCTTGTGAATCAGACTCCTGAGACCTTTACATTATTTAGGATCTTTTGGAAATGATACAAATTAATTGTGGATTTTCCTTATCACTTTCAATTAACAAATTAAAAAGTCTTAACTGGAACAGTTTCCTATAATTTCTTTTTAATCCTGACTCAAGTGTTCTCTTTAAGTAAATGATCCAGTCATATAACTGCTGTAGTTGATGAAAGAAAAATGATGCTGCCTTTCAGCCTCCGCTTTCATGTTATTTTGCATGGATGAATCTCTGACCCTAATAAGCACAAACATTCCTATAGACTCTCCTATGCGCTTTCTGTTTTTTTCATGAGGATTTTTCTATTCTGGACACTACTAATTAAAATGATTAGGAAGATGCACCCTTTAAAAAGTCAGAGAGATGATTGCAGGAGAATCTTAACCTGTAAAGGCATAAAATCTCTACAATTCAAGTGTTTAATTATGTAGAGTTACAGAAGCCTTTCAGGTTAAGATGGGATGCTTCAGGTTAGAGCTGCTGGGCTTTATTTCCAGTTGTGCTACTGACTAATTCTCTTTAGTTGAACAAATCACTCAATTCTATTTGCTTTTTTTTACCTATCAGTAAAATAATCTTCTTGCTTGGTTATATTGAGAAGGATAGCTGATATTATTAAACAGAATAGAAGAAAATTTTTAAAAGGGAAAAATTAAGGTGTTTGTTTCTGTTCCATCATTTGGGAAATATTTCATATTTTCAGAATATATGGTTTGATTTTCAGAGATACTGTGCTTTGTTGTATAACAGATCTTCTTTTGTTCATATTCTGCACCCATGGAAATTAAACTGTATATTCTTAGCTCATAAAATGGACAGAAATATTAACTCAGTTTAGTCAAGAAGCAGTATTTTCTTTACTATGTCTTTAGAGAAGAAAAAAATATCACTTCTCCGTAAGAAAACATCTGTAAATCACTAGTATTAAAATTTTCCTGCTGTTATGGTTACAAACTGAGCTACAGAGAGACATTTGGGAACAAAGAAAAGATATTTCTTTCCTTTCCATGCCTATAAGCAAGCTCTGAAATTCAGTCTCTAAATAAGACACAGGAAACGCTCCTGAAGTATCATATGCCAGTTCCTAAGTCTTTTTTGGATTAATGGTGAAGACTGGAACCAGGAGAGTAGAAAGGTACCAGGCCACTTTTAACTGGTTCCTGCCTCAGGAGTGATGTTTCAGATTATCTCATGAAAATCCAAACAGTCAGTTCATAACTAAGTCCACACCATAACTGTGTTGTTTGAAATGGTCATTTCTGTGAGACACTTTATAGTTTATTTTCAATATATGTAAGCACCCTCTCAAACATCTTGTTCTGGTCTCTGAAAATCCCCTTGAAGCAGTTCTTCCAAAACGATAGAGCACTAAAACTCCAGACACAATGTTCAAATGCTTCTGAGTGTTGGGAGAAATTTAAACCCACATTTTTAATATTGGTTCCACATCTGGTTCAAGTGTATTCGGAATAAATGACAAAAAATTTGACAGAAAGTGTCACTCTGCATAGGAGTGCTACAGTAACAAGCTAGTGGAGCCATTCACTAGTTCAAATCGTGTCCACAGTGACGAAAGTTAGTGACAATTATTACCTGACAACTGTCTAAAGGCCGATATGAGAAATGGGTTTGGAGATTTCAGTTTCATTCCTGTGGACAAGTTTCCACATCATAAAAATCATCACTCCATCTGTCACAGTAATTGCGAGAATCTCGGCTCATCAGAAAAAACAAGAATAGATTTAACCTGGAGAACAAATTACTTTTTTTACCCCAAGAGAGAGTTCTTTGAGCTCAGAAATGAAATATTTTCTTGTAGAGACAGGGTAAATAAAGCTACCATGTGGCTACCTACGGGGGAAGGGAACCTACCTGTTGGGGGAAGAATAATTTCCAGGGTTGTAGCTGCGCACAAAAGAACAGAAAGCTTACCGGTTAAAGCAAAGAGCTGGGAGCCGAGAAATTTGCCTGTACCACTAACAGCTCATATGACCTTGGCAAATTAAGAATTTCCTTCTATTTTGTCCAATTGTGAAATATGTGACACACATCCACAGACACCACCAGCAGCCCTCGGAGTTAAAAGATATTTCCAACAGGTGCAGATATGCATGATTTTCTGCACTGCATAAAAAAGCATACCAAATGGAGTGATAGGAAGCATCACGGAAAGCAAGTGGGACCTCTAATTATAGCAGTGTAATTTGTCATGGAAATGTGAGAGAATTATAACAGTAATAATGAACCTGCCCTCAGCCCTGTTCTAGTCTTGTCTACAGTTATCCCACTGGAGTAATGTAGTGCTGACTCAGACCCCCAGATTATTTTGTATCTAATTATTACCATTTATTATTGTTGACATAAGCCCTATATGTAGATACTTGCAAATATGTCCATTTCTGTTAGTTTTGCCAAGTGAAGTAAGATCTGACTGAACAGGATACGTCTAAAAATGAGAGCAGCCCTGCCGAGAAGGACTTGGGGGTACTGGTGGATGAAAAGCTGGACATGAGCCGGCAATGTGCGCTCGCAGCCCAGAAGGCCAAGCGACTGGTGGATGAGAAGCTGGACATGAGCCAGCAATGTGCACTCGCAGCCCAGAAGGTCAATCGTATCCTGGGCTGCATCAAAAGCAGCGTGGCCAGCAGGTCGAGGGAGGGGATTCTGCCCCTCTACTCTGCTCTGGTGAGACCCCACCTGGAGTACTGCCTCCAGCTCTGGAGCCCTCAGCATAAGAAAGGCATGGAGCTGTTAGAGCGGGTCCAGAGGAGGGCCACGAAAATGATCAGGGGAATGGAACACCTCTCCTGTGAAGAAAGGCTGAGAGAGTTGGGGTTGTTCAGCCTGGAGGAGAGAAGGCTTCGGGGAGACCTTATTGCAGCCTATCAGTACTTAAAGGGCGCTTATAAGAAAGATGGGGACAGACTTTTTAGTAGGGCCTGTAGCAATAGGACAAGGGGTAATGGTTTTAAACTAAAAGAGGGTAGATTTAGACTGGACATAAGGAAGAAATTTTTTATGCTGAGGGTAGTGAGACACTGGCCCAGGTTGCCCAGAGTGGTGGTGGATGCCCCATCCCTGGAAACATTCAAGGTCAGGTTGGACGAGGCTCTGAGCAACCTGATCTAGTTGAAGATGTCCCTGCCCACGGCAGGGGGATTGGACTAGATGACCTTTAGAGGTCCCTTCCAACCCAGACTATTCTATGATTCTATGATTCTAAAAATATGCCTGTGATACAGAAATCAGGAGGTAGCACTCTGTGGAGTCTGTGCTAGGCCAAAGAAACTGCAAGCCCATTTGAGGACACTGTTGTGGAAGGTGTTGCAAAACTGAATGAGCTGTTTAAACTAGATCCTCATCTCTTGTAGTTGCCAATTTCACAGCCTTTACTTCTTCTGTCCAAAAAGTATAAAATACTAATTAATGGAATAGTCAGAAACACAGAAGTACTAAGATTGAAAAAACCTTAGTGGTGGGATCCACCTCCTGGGTCTACTCTAAAATTTCTACATATTTTTATTTTCCATTTCAGATTTTTTTTCCCACTATCAGAACCTGTACCTTTATGGGTCTATGAGGGTAATAATTATTTCCCACAGTAAAGGGAGAATTGATTTTAGTAGCCAAAGGCTAAAACAGTGGGAACAGATTCTTCTGCCATTTCTTTGTTTTTAAAAGGACATATAACTGTCATTAGAAAAAATGTAACCAAATGGTTATATATTTCTCATGTTACTGCAGAATTATTTATTGATCAGTACTCACCACATTTCCTATTTCAAAAAAGCATTTGTTGCTCTGAAAATATTGACTATATAATTGGAACCATCCGTTTGCAGAGATTCAGTGTGATATAAGTAATAATAACCATAACCTTCAAAACTTTAAGATGCTGATCTAAATTTTAGTTGGACTCAAAAGAACTTTGGGGGTGTTGCTTTACATTGCTCCCTGATTCAGTATGGCAACACAAATACTACAAAAGGGTTTATGAAAGTGGGGAAAATTATGGGAAACTAAACTCCCCTTTACCTACATAGTACCTTTTAGTACATGTGTTACAGCTCGTGAGATGTTTTTAAATACCATCTGGGCTTTGAATAAATACCATCTTTATTTTACGTTAAGCTTTCGTTTTGGTGTGGAGAGGACTGCTGAACTTTTCTTCTTATTGATTGAAATTCATTTTCATGTAAATATAACTATAAATGTTTGTAGTAAGACAAATTGACATAGGAGTTCATCGTAAGCCATAGTCATTATAAGCTGCTGTATCAATATGAAATCACTGGGAAAATTTTTTTTTTTGTTTTGCTAAGAAAGAAAAGAAAAAAACACATATTAGGTGTGCAGAAAGGGTTACAAGCTCTAAACATCCCTGACTTTTCTGAAAGTCTAGTTATGTAACTGACCTTTTTGGGTTGAACCTAAATTTAGCTAAGTTACTGTAAATTTGCATGTAGAATTTGTTAATGTTTTGGGATCTTAAACAATTTATTCTTTGAAAGGTTTTTATTTCATTTTTTAAAGAATAGCAGTAGAAGCAGCTAGCTTATCTGATTTTTTTTTAAATAATGCTTACAGTGCATAAAACCACTACTGTTACTGCATAAAAAGCAAGGTCAATGGAAGTGACAAGGTATTAAAATACATTTTTTTAGCTGACAAAGGGAAGGAAAGGAAGATTTACTTTGACTTTCAAAATTAAAATTTCAATATTGTTAAGGAAATACTGGAACAGAAACATTACAATCCCCAGGGAGATGCATAGGCAATTTTTTTTTTCCAGAGTATTTCCATACTCCATGCAGAAAATTAATCATTCCACAGATAATTGGAGTTGCTTGCTATATCTTTTGAGGATCATTATAGTTCTTGCTTTTATGCTGTGGAAATCACTACACTGGTGAAGTGGGGAGCAGGGAAAAGAATATAACTCTACAATGTGAGAGTACACTTGTGTATATGGTCCCGCACATCACAAATTGCTTTTGATTTGATTACACTGGTTTCTAACAAAACTGAGTTCTGAATAGCAGTGACTGTATCCTTAAGACAAGCTTTCCTAAAAAGCAGCCTGAAACCATCATAATGTATTACACTGTGTAAAGAGAAAACGTATCACCGTGCACACCTGAAATGCACTGAAGCCCACACAGGGGGAGTACACAGTACAGAAACCAAGTGTCACTTGTTACTACTCACTGGTAGTAGGGTGCATCTGTGCAACCAATTGCAAGACCATTCAGATACTCCTGAGCTGGTTCTAGACAAGTTAGGTTAGCTGATGAAGCAGTCTAACCTGCTTCCAATAAATGCCCACATTGATTAATAGTTGACTTGGGTATAATCAGCAATATGTGTAGACAGTTCAGTTGCTGATGTGATGAAGATTGCACAAGCTGTAATCAGAACTCTTAGCCTATTCAGGGTACAGTAACTAAGAGTTGCAGGTAGGAGGACTTATGCAGTATCTGTGGCACGAGTGTGGCTATACGGGCCTGGTTGGAAGCAGAAGTCATACAGGTTTGGTTAGGATACAAACTCATGTAATACTGTCATTGCACCATGCAGAAGAGAATTTGCTTTTAACATTTCAGATTCAGCGGTGTGAGCGAAGGTTGTTAATTTTTCATATCAAGCCTTTGCAACCCTTTTATATATTATACTAGTTCAGTGAAACTGTGTAAAAAGTCTTGTTTTATGAAGACACCTAAAGTAGGCAGTGAATTCATGACTGCCATTGAAATCACAGGTGCTGTCTAGAATCTTGAGGCTCAAATGATTGAAACTTCTCCTGGTTGGTATGTGCACAACAATTAGAAAGGGAATTATGCAAAGAAGGAAATCTACTCCTGATGGAAATTTTAGTTTATTTTTTCCTAATGGATTTTGCCTGGTTTCCCAGATACCTCTTGTAGTCATCACTCAACAATTAGCATTCGCATTGGTATGCCATGGGTTACAGAACTGGGTCTTTCAGCAAGGGTACTGGAAGATTGTGCTTTGGAACCAAAAATTCAAGATCCAAACCATACTGGCAATGATCAGACCACTGGAATCATGTTCAGCCTATATCTTTTCCTTGTCTTTCTATTTTTTTCTGATACAATCTTGTACAATACCATAGTGCTTTAAATTAATGACAAGAAGGGTAGAGTTTTCTGTTTTGACAAAAGTGGGATTAGGCAGCAGGTGTCCACAAAGGAAGATCAGTACAATACCAAAACCAAAATCATATCTCAGTGAAGTCAGAAGGACAATTATATTGACTTTGTCGTAGCTTGGGTAATCCAAGAATAAGCATGGCAACATAATACTATAAGCAGGTTCATATTTTCAGGTCAAGGCTAACTCCCAAATCACATGACATCTTCCTTTGTAGCATCTCAAAGATTGTCTCAAAAGTCACAATCTATTTCAATGTACTACTCGGTACCCTTCATAAAGAATAGCATCACACAGAAAATAAATTCTTAAATGATTGGAATGGTAAATCTATTTGCTGTTGACTTAAATAAATCAAGCAGCATGGATGATTGCTGAGGAGTAAACCTTAAAACACAATGCTGCCATATGAAATTATAGTTCTTAGTAATCACCACTATGATAAGAGAGAGGATTTTCATAAAAGTTAATGTAAATTAGCTCTTCAGTAGGATAGAATATGCTGTATTTTTTTCACATCAGATTTATATAATTTTGTCCAAGTCAACCTGTCATGTTTGTTTTCATGTTTAAATTTTCCAATTCTGCTATTCTTGTATTACCACTTTACAATGAAAAAAATCAGCTTAATGTCAACTAACAGAAATGCAACATTGATGCAACTTAGGAAATGACAGGTTTTCTTCAGCTTGCCCAAAGAAATGGTGAATAACACAAATTATTTTTATCTTGTCCACGTAAATGTATTAATATTGCTCCCATCACTGTAACAGTATGGACATCTCATTTATCTTTGTTTTTTTAAAGACAGGGAGCTGGCAAGCAGAGACTGTAAATGGCTTTACTAAGGTCCTAAAGGAAATCCACTGTGAGGCTGGGAAGTTTCAGACTCACTTCCCAAAAGGAGCAACAAGCAAAGCACACAAATCAAGAATACGTTGTGCAAATTCAAATTTTAGCAGCATACATATGAATTTAAATCAATACAATTATCTTTTTGAAGATTTGAGATAGCTTCAATTGACTTGCAAAATAAATTACTTGTAAAATAAATGACAAAATAAGGCTAGTAATAATAAATAATAAATAATAAATAATAAAGGTTTTGTAATAAATTACAAAACAAGGCTGGTGAGGGGTCTGAAGAACAAGTCTGCTGAGGAGCGGCTGAGGGAACTGGGGTTGTTTAGCCTGGAGAAAAGGAGGCTGAGGGGAGACCTCATGGCTCTCTACAACTACCTGAAAGGAGGTTGTAGCGAGGTGGGTGTCGGTCTCTTCTCCCAAGTAACAAG
Organism: Pygoscelis adeliae; assembly: GCF_000699105.1. Taxonomy (NCBI): domain Eukaryota; kingdom Metazoa; phylum Chordata; class Aves; order Sphenisciformes; family Spheniscidae; genus Pygoscelis; species Pygoscelis adeliae. Next base: position 1,157,634 of record NW_008824754.1, on the reverse strand, counting down.
TGATAGGACAAGAGGAAATGGCCTCAAGTTGCACCAGGGGAGGTTTAGATTGGACGTGAGGAAAAATTTATTTACTGAAAGAGTGGTTAAACATTGGAACGGGCTGCCCAGGAAAGTGGTTGAGTCACCATCCCTGGAGGTATTTAAAAGACGGGTAGATGAGGCGCTTAGGGACATGGTTTAGTGGGCATGGTGGTGTTGGGTTGACGGTTGGACTTGATGATGTTAGATGTCTTTTCCAACCTTAATGATTCTATGATTCTATGAAATTGCTGCAAAAAAGTAGAAGCAGCCATTTGATTTGGGAATGTTGATTCACAGGTTGATTAACCCATATGCAGGAATTTGGTAGTATTGTAAAGGGACTTTGTATTTCTAACAAGAAAAAGCAAAGTGAATTAAAATAGGTCCTAATAACAATTTTTAAAAGCTGTTAGCATTTCATCTCTCAAGGCTTAAACCAGTCTTTAAGTAGAGAACAAGATGAGCTGTGATGTGAGAAGAAATTATATTTTCTTCTGTAAAATGCTAGCTGTTTTACCTCTGGTCTCAGTCAGAGGTGTGCATAGTGTGACATTTACTGTAAGAATATTTAATGGTCTGGATTGCCATCTGTGAAATACATAAATTGAAATCATTAATCTTTTCCAACACTAATTATACATTCTCCATCCACATTGAAATGGAAGAGTTGGAGTTTGGGACTGATGTGTAGCAATGTCTGATTGGTATATAAAAGGATTCTGCAGCTACAGTAGCTATCATAGGTTTAATAATAAGATGTAAATTTAAATTAATTTAGATGCCTCAAAGGTGTAGAATGTCTCCAGGCCTATCTTTGGGCCAGGAGAAAAAACAGCAATCAAACTATTCCACTTAATTTGGGTACAAAAATGTGCATTTTATATCCAGAAGTAACTGATGAGTGAAAGAATCTTCTTTGGGTTTCTTGATACATGTTTACCCAATTGTATTTGGAGAATTCCACTGGTTAAAAATACGATTATTTAAAAAGATATTTTCTATAATAGTAGACATCCCCGATAAGTTGGAGGTATAACTTGGAATAAAATAGTACATCAAAGGAATTCTAAACACAAGAGCCTATTGCCATGGAATTTCCTGCCCATCTTGCAAATGCAAGATTTGAAAATGTGGATGACCACCCAATGCATGGGCTTATCCTCCATCAGTTTTTTTTTTTCGTATCATCTGAGTAATCCATATTTCATATGTGAAGTGTTTCATTGATTGCAGGGTATTCATAGGTTTTCAGCAGAACGGCTTTGTCCTCAAAAATAACACATGGAGAACTGAAGCAAAAAGCTGCAATGCTGGCTCAGTTCATGTGCACAGGATAAATATGGACACAAGATGCCAATCTCCAAAAATAGCTTCCTTGTGTGTCTATTTCTTTTTACAGTGCTAGATGACAATGGAATTCTGTTTTTAGTCCTAGTTAAGATTGGATGAGTTGCTGGTATAAATCCAACTGTGACCGTTTTTACTGATTACTTCATGTTTCCGTGTGCTTCCCTGTCTGTCTGTTATTCATATGCTGTCTCTTAGATAGCAGGGTATTTTTTTCTCTCAATGTACCCAGTGCAGTTAGTTCTGGCCAAAACATTTGGGAACCAAAGTAGAAAGGTACTTGCAGAGAGAAATGATTAGCTGGAAGCAGCAAAGAGAGATTTAGTTCTAGACAAAGCTCTTTATCTAATAAATGGAAGCTGAAAGTAGAAGAAACATGGCACCATCTTCACCGTTCACACTAAAGTAACCTCGAAATAACCCACGAACCTTGGGTTTGCTGGCTGACTGATGAGAAGATTGTAATTATAAGAAATGATCCCTAACCTACAAGAAATATTTGAAAAGTTTAGTGAAGGAAACTCAGGCTGTTGTCCAGGACTTATACTATTAAGTACCTTAATGACATTAAATCAGTTCCCAGAAGGATCACAAATTGGCTGTTTATCAGCTCAGTCATGTATGCATGCTTGCTAATTTTGCAAATCTTTTAAAACCAGTTTCCAATGTTTTACTCAAATGATTTATCAGTTAAGTTTGTAACTAAACAATTCACCTTGATGACTGTCACAGGCTTAGAGTAAAATTCTTCATAAATTCCTTTCACAGTTCTTTCCTAAATAGCTAAATTTCTCTTCAAAGATTGACTTTAACAAGCGTCTTTAAATAAATGGTGGTTTATATGTCGATTTAAGGATGTAAGGGTTGACATAATGGAACTTATAAATGATCTATCTACCCCATCATTCATCTAATCCAATCTATGGCCTATAATCAAAGACAGGTAAAATTAATTACTAATGTTCTTGGACAATATTACGGTGATCTACTATGGGAGATGTTTATGCTTGACACTCCCACTGTGAGTAACCCCAGAATGAGAAAAATTAATAGATTTTTAATTTTTTTTTTGTATCTAGTTCTAGCGTATACTTCTTTCTTGGAACTCATAGTGTGAAATGCTGAATGTTTCCCAGGAAATGCTGAGTAACTCCAATTTCTATCAAATTAAAAAGATCCAAGGATCATGGTTCGTATAGATTAGATTAGAAACAGAAGAGCTGCACTATTCATCTTTCATTTTGACAATACATTCTTTATACCTCTGCATTTTCAAATTACCGTTCACTGCTGTTTGTGTGTATTCTGTTGGGATGTCATTTGTTTATGTGCATTACGTTATTTCCTCTTTTGCTGTTCTCTGCGTGTATTTCTCTAGGATTTTTGGTTTTGTGTTTGGTATAACTGCACAGGCACACACGCATGCTGGGCTGATTTGAATGACAGAGAAAGTGGGGCTAAATAGCAGCTTATGTAGGATTACATTCTCACCTCTGGTCTGTTAAAGAAGGTAGATATCCAACCCATGTTCCCAGCTTGCACAGAGATAATGTATATCCAAATAGAAGGGATAACATTATCGGAAGGTATCACACAGGTGCAGTAAACATTGTATCAGGAGTAATTGCAGTATAAAGTGTGCTGTTCTGATAGATTTAAATCGTGATCATAATTCAATATTCTTTCTGTTATGATCATTCTTTTTGTTTTAATGAACCCCTTCTATGGAAGCTGAATACACTCCTCTGGCTGTTTCACCTTGACAGTTAGTGTAATTCATTGTAATGCACACATGAGAGTTAATAAGTACAGAGGAAGTGAACTTGGGCTTATGCAGAAACAATATTAAAACAAATTTCTGCAGGAACATTTTTATTGAGCAAATATAATGATACAGAATCTCATGGGATATAGAAATGTTTGTTAATGGCATGGTATGGTTTGGCATCAGACAGTTTCTCATTGCTGTTTTAAATCACTTTAATTAATTGTTATTATCCATACTCTTTGTCTTGAATGAGTAAAATTCAGTGCAATGACTCTAACATGAAAAGAATTTTATGTGCTTGTTTTTCTTTGGATGGAGATGGATAGAAACTTTGCAAATTAGTTTAATGGGTTGCAGTTATTCAAGCTCTGTCATTAGACTTATTTATCTATGGTTTGCTACTCTTAAAAAAGAAGCAGATGCAGTATAAAAGTCCTATGAATTATTTTTCAAGTGTCATCTTCAGTGCAAAGAAAGTCAACCCTCCCTTGAGAAGAGAAAGCAAAGCTAAGCTGTCCTAGGCACTAAATGCACTATTGCAAGATCAGTATAACCATTAAGACATAATCTTTGTCCATTTTGTTAATGACAAGATTGCTCTGACAGGGTTGTGTGTTAAAATCATGTTATACTTCCTTTTTTTGGATTCTGAACTGGAATTAGGTCTCTGATTCCTGAAGGGAACTCTCAACAGTCTTATAAGTGGTATTCATAATGTACAGTGAACTTCTATGGACTGTGGTGGAAAAGTTCATGAAAATGTGAGGTCTCTCCAGATTTTTCTAGTGTCTGTTTAACCATTTGTTTTCTTATCCTCCTATTAAGTAAATATCTCCTACGAAATTGAATTTTGACAAAAATAATCCAGTTGATCCAGTTCTATTGACAATGATAAACCAGTTCATCTAAAAATTCTGGTCTTAACACTTTCTGAAGTTCAAGGTCTTACTGGCTGTTAGCATCGTTATGAACAATTTACTAGTTAACAGTATTTCAGAATTTATGCTGTATTCACAGACTATAAATTAGAGAAGCTTTTTCTTTAGATTTCCTTACTAGAAAACTTCCCTACTCATTTCTTTTTTTTTTTTTCCCCCAACAATGCAACTGGTAAATACATGTATGACGTGCAATTTGGTATTTTTGGACTGCAAATCTTACATGATTCTTCCCATTGTGCCTATATGAGTTTTCCTAAAACTTCTGAGATATTCCTTGATTTCTATCTAAATTTTGCCATTCAAAGTTTCTTAAAAGTGGACCCATTTTTCAAGTCCTCGCTAATGTCTTTCAACATTTGCTTAAACTGGAAAGGGATTTTGGTGCAGAAACTTGTGTTGTTACTTGCACAGAAGCTTAACAAGCTTTGTGTGCAATAAATATGTTTCATTACGGAAGCAATGCACAGCTCTAGAAACACATCAAAAGTGGTGGTATGGGACAGTGGTGAGTGCTGTGTATTGCAGTTGCCACAGAACAGCTACTGATGGAAATTGTGCTGCGTACTCCCTGTGCACCCAACTCAACAAGTGCCCTGCAGCAGAGGCTCAGCTGTGCTGCCCCTAGGCCACCATCTAAATCTCTTGGTGCTGCGGGTAAATGCAGTTACACCAGCTGTGTGCAATGGGAAGGAGAGTGGGCCAGCGGAGTGTCTGAAAATCAGGGAATCTAAGTTTCTACTTGAAAATTATTGTTTCCTATTCTTACCACTTTCATCAAGACCCAAAGAAAGACTATACATATATGGATGCACATATTATTGCTTTCCTTTTTTAATAGGAAAAATACTGACATTTGAAATCAAGGATGGCAAATAAGGACTGTGGTGGGTTGACCCTGGTTGGATACGAGTTGCCCACCAAGCTGCTTTATCACTCCCCCTCCTCAGCTGGACAGGGGAGAGAAAATATAACGAAAGGCTCATGGGTCGAGATAAGGACAGGGAGAGATCACTCAGCAATTACCGTCACAGGCAAAACAGACTGGACTCCAGGAAATTAATTTAATTTATTTACCATTCAAATCAGAGTAGGGTAATAAGATATAAAACCAAACCTTAAAACACCTTCCCCCCCCCTGCTCCTTTCTTTCTCAACTTCACTCCACATTTTCTCTACCTCCTCCCCCTGAGCAGTGCAGGGGGATGGGGAATGGGGTTTGCAGTCAGTTCATCACACATTGTCTCTGCTGCTCCTTCCTCTTCACACTCTTCCCCTGCTCCAGCGTGGGGTCCCTCCCATGGGAGACAGTCCTCCATGAACTTCTCCAACGTGGTCTTTCCCATGGGCTGCAGTCTTCACGAACTTCTCCAACATGGGTCCCTTCCACAGGGTGCAGTCCTTCAGGAACAGAGTGCTCCAGCATGGGTCCTCCACGGGTCACAAGTCCTGCCAGCAAACCTGCTCCAGCA
>NW_008824754.1:1149771-1152054 GCF_000699105.1 Pygoscelis adeliae | reverse complement strand
GGGCCCTTCGCCCCATGGGGCCACAGGTCCTGCCAGGAGCCTGCTCCAGCACAGGCTCTCCACAGGGTCACAGCCTCTTTCGGGCGCATCCACCTGCTCCGGTGTGGGGTCCTCCATGGGCTGCAGGTGGATATCTGCTCCACCATTAACCTCCATGGGCTGCAGGGGGACAGCCTGCCTCACCATGATCTTCACCACGGGCTGCAGGGGAATCTCTGCTCCAGCGCCTGGAGCACCTCCTCCCCCTCCTTATTCCCTGACCTGCAGAGTTGTTTCTCTCACATATTCTCACTCCTCTCTCCAGCTACTGTTCCACAGCAGATTTTTTTCTTTCCCCTTCTTAAATATGTTATCCCAGAGGCGCTACCACCATCACTGATGGGCTTTGCCTTGGTCAGCGGTGGGTCCATCTTGGAGCCGGCTGGCATTGGCTCTGTCAGACATGGGGGAAGCTTCTAGCAGCGTCTCACAGAAGCCACCCCTCTAGCCTCCCCACTACCAAAACCTTGCCCTGCAAACCCAATCCATATACATAAAATAAGTGAGAAGCTGGATGACTCCTTCCAGCCATATAATGCCACAAGTTTTGGCACTCCGCCTTTGAATTGTTTCAGCATGTTCTGATTATTTAATGACTCCAGACATCCTTAATAGAAGTCTTTTTCTAAAGTACTTCTTTCTTTCTATTACATTACAGAAGACCTGACTGATTAAGACATTTTTCTGTACTATAGTATGTGTTTTCCTTTGGCAAAGGTGATTTCTTTTTACCCGGCAAGAATGCTTGTTGTTCTGTCACATAGAAATCAAACCGTCTCCAATTCTCTTACACCCTGTGCGATTCATTGGAATGGTAACACTTGGAAAGCACTAGTGCCGGAAGAGAATTAGGAGTGATAGCAAACAGGAGGAGGGTGACAGCTGCTTTCTCCACAAGGAAATGAAAACTCAACATTGTATTAGGCACTGGTACCAGGGTACCACGAGATGTAGGTAATTACGAGGCCGTGCAGAGTGCGTCAGGAAGTTTTCTGTCATTCCTAAACAAATGCACCCTATTTAAATTCATGAAAGTAGTACTACATCCTCTTCCACAACTGTAATTAGAGCCAAACTCGGTTGTTATGTTCATGGGCCATTTCCATCTGATAGTGCTTAAGCAACTGAGAAGGTGAGATTTTCTTTCTTCTACCATTCTCCCTTTTTTTTTTCTATATACCTACATAATGTTTTTCACTTGTTGCAAATATTTTGACATGTAAACCTCAGTCCTCAGCTGGTATTGTTGTCAAACTAATTTCATCAGGGAGTATTTCAACTCCCAGGTGGAGCTTTATCATTCCTCATATTCATTACAATAATAATAATAATAATAACAACAACAGTAATAATAATAATGCAACTGAGACGCTAGTAGGAAGACTTGATATTTACTTTTTTTAACAGTAACAGAATGTCTTGGAATACCATGGAGATTTAAGCGTCCCACTTCTAAAAACCCAAGTCTGTCCAAAGTATGAACAAGGAACATAATGAATTAGAAGAAGGATGGGATGAAAGGGAGGAATTTAAGCAAAATAGAAAAATATATGTTGTAACAGAAATCAGTACTTAACAGTGACATCTAGAACAGAATAACCTCCCAAAAGAGCAAGGTACCCTGTCTGAGTCATTAAAACAGGTCTCACGTTTCCTAAAATTTGTTCCACTTAATTTTGTATCAGTTTGTCACAGTACTTTTTTTTCTTACGGTTTTCACGTGGTATGCCTAGTTTGCTCAATGCTGTGTTCTTCACAGTACTGTGTAAGTCTGTATTTACCCTACATGGGAACATTAGACTATATGTGAAACTTCATCAACAGTATATCCTCTCCACTCTACTCCTTTAAACAGCATTCCTAATTATTTTCAGTTCCCCCCACATAATTCCAAACTTCTTCAGCTCTTTTAAATATTATATTTCAAACTAAAATAACAATTCCTTCTCAGATAAGCATACTTTTTGTATTTTAAAGCTTATCATTATCTTTCTTACCCCAGCCGTAAGGAAGCAGATTTGAAGTCAGTGGATGTTTCACCACTTTGAAGGGAGCTGCTGACTTAGGCGCACTGCTAACAAAGGTGGATAATTAGCTTTATTCCAGGAGCTGAAGCATTCCTCTGAGTCACAGTTTCACCTTGCATTCTTCCTTATTGCTATATGATGCTAATTTAGGGCTGCAATAACTCAAAGACTTTAAGTTGTGGAATGTGGCTAACCACTTCTGTGGCTGCTGTTTGGG
>NW_008824754.1:1136672-1149507 GCF_000699105.1 Pygoscelis adeliae | reverse complement strand
AGGGGGGGGAAGGGGGGGGGAAGGAGAGGTCAGCAACCTTGTTGACTTTACTTGTGCAAGTGAAATTACTACAGAGAACCTGAGCAGAGAGGTAGTGTCGTCCTTGTTCTACATATTTGTAGTCAGAGTGACAGCCTAATCCTTCATTTTGTTTCTTTTCTGTTTTCCATTGGGTAGGTATTTAGCCTCGCAATACTATTTGTAGAATATATGTACAGATGCCATTTTAAAAAATGAATTATGGTTGCTAAGTCAGTCCAAAAATCCTCACTGCATGTGCCTGTGCATGAAAACAGCGTTAGATCTCATGTGCAGCTTTGTTGCCTAAGGGTGATCAAAAGTAGCAGGGTTGAATGTCCTATTCTCTGAAGTTTCCTATTTACCTCTGATGGGAGACTGTCTGGTTAGTTTGACACTTCTAATATGGGTCAGTAACTGTCCGTACTGGATATTATCAAGTTGTCTGTAGCTGAGATAAAATTAATACCAAAAAAGCACTCTCTGGACTTCTAATTAATCCCACAGGAGAGCAAAAACTCATTTAAGTTAGAAGTTTAGCTGTCAGCAGCATCAGGAAAAGCTGGTTTCACTTCACTGAACTGAATTAAAACTCCACATTAATGGAATTAAAGCATGTTGCCTTCTTAAACTCTTAACATTCATCAAAGCAAAGGCTTAGAAGCTTTATAAACAACTGCACTGCTACCTCCAATCCTTGACATAAGAAACAACATGCTGAGAATACATCATAAAACCAAACAGCGTTAGCGTTCCCTTCACTGTTCTCCAGTGGAACTTTTTCAACATTGTATTTATCAATCTTTTTTCTTTTAGTACTGTGAATAACAAAGAATAATTTGGAGCACTAGTTTTCTCTTTTTGTTAGTTTTTTGGTTTGCTTTTTTTTTTCTGTACAGAATGTATTGATAGACAAATCCAGCTTGTATATTTTTCTTCTGTGTGGCACTTTCAGAATTGGGACCTCAAGAATGTTGCTCCAAAGCCTGTGCCACTAGCTGCATCACTACTTCTTTATGAGAAGATGCAGGTCAATGGATTTAGGAAGCAAATAACAACTTTTATGTTGTCAGTTTTGACTTGTCAAAACAAAGATATATGAAAACAAAAGGTTTCCTAAATCAAGGCTGTAGCAAATAGAGGACAACTGTTCTTTGTCGGGAGGAGGTGGGTTGGGAGAGGAAAGCTGATGACTTTTCTAGTACTCTCTGTGTAAAGATAACATGTATTGTTTTTATACAAGCAAAAGAGACCAGGAAAAATTTTAGACTGTAACAACCTTCTTTCTTCCACCCTCAATGCAATAGGCAGGCTTTGGGATGAACTCTGATTTGAGTGTCATGCAGTCTGATCCCTTAATGCTGGTTTGTCCTTAATTTGCATTATAAAAGTTTAAAACACAATAAATGTTTCCCTAATATGATTGTTTCATCCCACGTAGGGGTTTCACTGGGATATTGTGTATTAGTGAAAGTGTCATTCATGAAGGGAAGGTGGTAGTTCATTTGGTCCCTACAGGGAAAGAAGGGTTTATGATGCTGCCTCCAGATTCAGCATCACCCACACAGCAGAATTGCCTTCAAAATATCCTTTGAAGGGCTAGAACAGAATTAAAACTAAGGAGACTGGCTAGTTCTCTTCTTGTTACTATGATACTTACTGATGTTGTTATTTTCGTGATAATCATTAAAAAATATGTTGACACTACGCTGCTCTATTTTTAGTATTTTACAAAGATATGAAATAGCAGGCCTTGACTAAGAAACAGGTTTAAAACAAAAAAAAACAACTTAAACCCATTAGAAAAGAGAAGTTGGATCCTTTGCTCCTTATTTTGCCCCTTATTCACTTAGAATCTCATTCTTTGTTCCTTCACTCATATGAATTGTCTTACAAGAATAGTATATTCCCCTTGTCTTGAACTAAAATTAAATGGAATTAAGTTAAAAATGGTATTTTACAGGATGTGGGATTCATTTCTTCAGGGAAAATCCATCTTGTATGGCTGCAGTATTAAGTAGTATATTGAAATATTATTACTTTATATTATTAAAAATATTGAGACATTCATTCTGTATCATTTCAGGGAAAAGGTAACATTTTTATAAGCCTAAATGTCTAACTTTGAATACTTAGATCTGTGAGTGTAAAAATATGCTACTTACCTACATATCTCAGTAGGGATGTAAGTGTCTCTGTTTAGGCATTCATCATAGAAAATGTTGGTGGCAGTAACCCAGAGGTTTTATTTCCTTTTTTGCTACAAAAGACATGACACATGCATAAGTGTATTAAGCATGTGATGGAAACAGCTTCTTTCTGCTGGTTCCACCACTTTGACAGAAGCCACCAGGAGCTTTATCTTTTAAATAAATCAGTTAGGAATGATATCAGACTGTTATTTCTGTCTCCAATTGGATAGCCACTTGTGTCAAACAGTGATTAAACTGCATTTTTGATTTTTAGCTGTCATTGTATTCATGGTGATACCTTAGAAGGCATAAGCTTGTACTGATCATCAAACTTGATTTTTATAATTATGTACAAAAAATGAGTTTTCATATCACCAGTTATGAATTATTGTCATGAAAAAAGCCAAGGACTCATTTGAACTCTATGTCACAAATACCTAGGATTGGAAAAGGGTTTCTAATGAGTGGAATATTGTCAATAGCTGAGCCCCTTGCTCGGAAGGAGTGAGGTATAAGGTTCCTTGCACAGCTTTGCATAACGAGGTAGTCATTCCAGTGAGGGATACCGATGACATCTAGTGCTGGAGTAGTTTGGTAATTTCAGGAGAATACTGAATTGAAATCACTGCTTTAATTCATACTTGTTATGGGCGTGCAATACTTAATAGAGCATCTGATATAATAGAAAATAACGTTGCCATCCTAGCCTTTTTTTTTCATTCCATCATTGAAACGTGTTTTGTTTTCCCAAGAATCTGCTCTTTCCTCTGAATATTCTTTGTTTTCCAGCCTGTCTGGATAATACTTTGGTTGATTTGATGCTTCTTGCCCCAGCCATAACAATACTGTGTGAGGGTAACTACCAAGCAGATGTGGTGGCACGGCACAAATTCTCAAGTGGCTGAGAGTGATTAGTGAGTTCTGGGTACCTTGCCCTTCTGCTGAGATGTTACACCTCTGATTTTCTGGAAGGGATGAATATCCTTTCTTGGCAAAGCAGGATTTTGGAAGTGTTTTAGACTGGACACCCAAAATCAAGGAACCTGGTGCTCCTAATCACTTCTGGAAATGCTGTTTGCTCTCATTTCAATTTTGTGTTTCAACAATGTTTTTCCTTACAAAGTTCATGAATAGCATTTTCACCAACCTTTCTAAATAGAAATCCTATGTTTTAAACATTAAGAATTTGCATTTATAAAAAGATGTCCAATTTTTTTTAACATACGTGAATAGTGAAACCCAGTAATAAATTTATGAGAGTGCAGCCAATACCAGCTTTAGATCTAGGTAGCTTTATGTTCAGAAAGGTGATTTGTTCCATGTTAAAGAAGTGTGTGATGTCAGACAGAGATTTATAAAGCTAATTCTGTAAAAGCCATTATGAATAGTATGGTGACAAAATTCTTAGTCTTTATTCATCCACTATGTAAAATTTTTAGAAATAGAGAGGTTATAACCTTGAGGTTTTGCACAAAGTAGCCTGGGTTAAGTATCAAACCTCAAAGATAGTTGAATTCATCACTAAAATGCAGCATCGCTGTGGGGACTGAGAGTCTATGACAGTGATCAGACTGGTCCCTTTCCCCATTTTGAATCTTCCGATGCAGGAGCAATAATTCACTGTTCTGTAAATTACTTTGGTGAATGTAGCCCATTTTTTCATTTGCAACATCCAAACACAGTCACATCCCAAGAGCTTAATATTCAATATGTTTTTGTGACCGTCTTCAGTTGCTAATTCTGTAGATAAATGGGAAATTATTTGGTTTTAGTACTTAGTAGCTGAAAGTCCTACCTTTAACACTCTTATAATTTTGCTCATTGTGAAGCTGGTCAGAGTTATATAAATGTTTGCTGTAATAAAAATAGGTAAATGCTAAAATAATTTTTGGGAAAAGAAACAAAGCTTTCAGAATTCAAGCCAGTTTGGCTAGTTGTTGTTGGGTGTAGATATTGTGGCTCTGGTCGTAACAGTATGCCATGGCTTTAGTAAGGAGGGGATCTTGAAACAGCAAGAGGTGACTTAAATGTTTTAAGACAAAGTGCCATATCAGCTGTCATTCCTCAGCTTCCCTTTCCTATGACATTCCTTTGAAAAACAGAACACCACACAGCATTTGTGAAATAAACCCAATTCCTGCATGAAACCTTCACTTGCTAACTTGCCATGCCTTGTTAATAGATTTTTTCCCCACAAAATATGTAACATCTGTTGCAAGAATATGAGCTGCTTGTTTAAAGTCTCCATTGTGGGTTTGGCATCGGCAGCGTAGCTCAGGCACAGCTCTGCCATCCTTCTCTTAGAAACAGGCCTTGACATACAGTGTGATTTAGAGGGCCGTGACATAGATCATTGTTCCTTCTCTCTGCTGGGTTATTGTTTCTTGTACCAGCCGTATTTTTGCATCTCTTGAGGCAAGTACAGGGAATAAAGTTTCTGAGAGTCAAGCTGCACAGGGAAAAGACGGAGGTGTTATAGCTCTGCTGTGCCATTTCTGTCACATGTATACAGGGGGGGAAATTCAGGGGAGAGGCTCTTCCCTTCCTTATTAATTTTGCATGGGAAGCCAGTACAGGAACATAAGGATGTATGTTCCCTTCCAGCTCTGTAGAGGGAGAGGGACAGAAGACAAGCCACAACCTAAACTTTAAATTTTTAAAAATTGATAAAACCTAAAAAAGTAGGTAGTTTAAAAATACACATCCTAAGTCATTTGCAAGATGAAAACATAATGTGAAATTTTAACCAATATTCCTAAAATATTATTCTGCAATGTTTGTCCAACTCAACTATTCTATTCACACCATGATGCCAGGGGCTCATGATACTCCTGTACATCCTATGTCTTGCTATAAAACAGATAAAAAACTCTGTAGTTCTTCTTATATGGGGAATGTACTTTCCCACAAACTTTCTGAAATACTCAGAACAAGGATGAGTACAGCAGTTTACTAACATGACACAAGAGCACAATGGTCGCAACAGGGAATACCAGCAGGTAGCAGGTCTTTTGTTTGTCCTGTGGCATGATATCGTGTGTCACAGCTCTATGTGCTACACAGAAAAATCATATCTCTTCTGTTAGACAGACAGTATTGGCTATGCTACGAGACAAAATGCATGTAAAATAGATGTGTTGCTCACTAATGTTGAATGTCTCAGGTTTTAATGAAAATAAGGTGTGCTTCTTCTGAACAAACTGCTTGAGTTGTACAAAAAGCTTGAAAGCAAGACAAAATCTGCAGTTAGTAGAATCAGTGATATAAAACTGACAAAGTTTTATTTTTAATTTGTACTTTGCATTATTAATACTGGGCCTCACTATGTGATGTAGCCATTAAAATTAATCAGAGGATACACCCAGATGCTTCTGCTTTTTCTTCTTACTTTTTAAACACATTGTCTTGGATAAGGAATGCAATTTATTATCACAGAACTGCCTTTGACTGATGCTGTGTTGTTATCCATTTATATTTACGTGAATAGTAATGGTACAATACTATTATACGATAGTACAATGCTGAAGTTAACATATACTGTGTAATTTATTTGGTTTATGTAATATATTAACTATGTTCCTCAAGCATGACAACACATATGAGAGAAGCCATTAGACCTCAGGATTTTCAATCAAAAAGATTTTTCTTTCACAGAGTCTGTGTTTTGCTTAGAAAATATCATGTTTTTTTCTAAATGTTGTGTCTTAGATTGATATAATTTCATGTGGAAAAACTCAAAACACTGAGAATTAGATTGATAACATTATCATTTACTGTTTTACCTTCTGCTCTGAAATTAACTTTGTGTTTTAGGATTAGTATATTTAGCAGAACAATTAGCATCTAAGTTAAGTCACTGAACTGTGTGTATGTATATATTTTTTTAAAAGAATAAGAAAGATAAGGGGGAATTATTCTCTTCATTGCCTGCTCTTAAGGAAGAATGAAACCTGATTTTAAACAAGAGAGATTGTAGGGTTGAGCCCTTTTTTGAAGACATGAGCATCACTGAAGTCAAAATGCTTTAGACGTGTAAAACTATCTGATTGCTATTTCTATTTTGGCGTTAGCTAAACTGCTAGAGACAGTAAGAATAAGAGAAACTTGTATTTCTTTAACAAATGCTTTTCTTTATTCTTCCTTGGTCATACAGTCATTCCCAGCACAGCACTGCAACGCGTCCACCCACAGTGAGCTTGCAGCGGACCATTTCTGTGGAAGGGTAAGATGATTCTCTGTTGAAGCTGCCTGTAGAGCTCTCAGATGCCACTAAGCCAGACACTGAACTACCCACATACACATAGCTGTTAACTAGAAGTGGTTTTGCATACCGCAGTGTTTAAATTTGTGAAATGCAGAAATAAATACTTTCAAAGTATTTATTAGATACTTAAACTGAAAGGCTTGGTTTTCATGGAGATGAGAATATCCGTCGTGGAGATACCTTAACTACAATCTCTTCAATTCATCTCACTTGACTCGTGTTAATATTTACATGTGTTAGCTGTAAAATGGTTCCCACTAATCATAGAAATACCCAGTGAAGTCTTACTCTATTTTCTTAATGTATGCATGAGTTCTTTTTGACAAAGCAGTGTCCCAAACTAAGGATGAAGAAGTACTGATAGAGAATAATCATCCTGTCCTGTGTATACCTCTGTATATTAATGCGTTAATTGTAGAGGTATACCTCTGAGTACTTAGCTGACTCCATTTAAACAGAAATAATTGGGTAAAATATGAATAATTCACAACCACAGTTAATATTTTTGCATCTTTATGATATTAGAAAAGCTGATATTTAACAAACACAGATTTTGGTTGCACTGACTGCCTTAGTTTACAAAAAATGTTAGATTTGTTTCTCCCCTCCCTCAGAAATGTGGAACTGTTTGAAATATTTTGTAGGCATGAGTAATAACTTGTCATTGGCTGCTTTCAGGTCCTATTTCAAAGCTTTTCCTTCTTGTGATAAAAATGAGAATCCAAAGTTTCCACAAAGGAAAGACGTTATCTTGTTGTATTTCGTTTTATGTTACAACCTTATTGTGGTGCAGTCAGAAAATAAAATGGTAGATATGTGAAATAATCCACTCCTATTTTTCTCACAAGTCTCAATTTTTCTTTCTTATCAAGATCTAAGATTTTAAGTTGTTTTTTTTAAACGTGTAGGACAACTATAGTAATTATTCATTGAAAACAAGACTGAATAATGATATTGCTACAGGAAAGGTGCGTATGGCTTAAGGGCTGTCATCCGGAAGGTAATTCGATACATGAAGCCCTGATCATCTAACCTTCCTGCTCAAAACAGGGCTAATTTCAAGTTAGATCAGGTTCCTCCGGGTCTTGTCCAGTGAAGCTGTGACTATCACCAATTGTGGAGATTGCACAAGTTCTGGGCAACATGTCTCGGTGCTTTAACACCCTCATTTTGGATTTTATTTCTTTATCTCTCTCTTTCTCTCTAATGAACAGAAAGAGTCATAATAAATTCCCCTGTCTTTTCCTCAAATCAACTCATGAATAAATTGATGTTTGAAATAAAACTTAGCTTCAAGAACAAGTTTATCAATTAAAATGGCGACTGGAGGGGGGAAAAAAAAGGAAAAAGAAAAAAAAAGAATCTGCTAATTTGAGATTTAAGGAAAGTAATTCTATTATGATGTCTTTGACTTGGTCTACTGGACTCCATAATTCAGGAGATATCCTACAGGTTTAAACTCCTATTGAAATTTGGAAATCAATCTGTCTACGTGAATTTTGAGATAAATTGCAGAATCTGTACTGGCCACGCAGACAGCTTGCATATATTGTGTATGAATCATTAGAGCGCAGGAAATCTGCAATTGATATTACAGGTCTCCTGCTGTTCAGGAGGTAGAAGAATATCTGGCTTGTAATTATTACTAATCAACTTACACTGAGTCATATTTCATTTCACATAGGAAAGTGGGACTGTTAGCCTGTTAGACCGCTGAGCAAAAATAAGTAATCAGCTCAGCCCTAAATATTTCATTATGTTAAAGCTCGATTTATTCTAATGTTTTTGTGAAGTCCATGCTGCTAAGTATGTTTATAGCTAATACAATTTGAGGTCAAAACAAAGTTATTTTTCTCTTTTAGGAACTGGGTTTCCATCAGTAGAGCCCTGTATTTAGGTGACTCATATTGCTTTTGAGATGCATTTTGTAAATAGCTGCTTTACCTGCAAGGCATCCCTAGCACGCACTTAGATTTGTGGCCTGCATGCTGGCTCTGTGTGACCGACTGCGTAGTCACTGAAGTAATATAATTGCTGGGTCCTGTGAAGGAGAAATGAAATATGGGAGGGTTAAAGAAATACAGGGGAAATTGCATTCGCTGGCATTTATTCCTTTCCACCCTGTTGAATATGTGATAATTGAGCTGGCTAGAATAGATTTTTAAAAAACTTTAGTAGTTTTTTCATCAAGGTAAGGGATTCATACAGAAAAACAATTTATTTTTTTTTTAGGGAGAGCTTTTGTGGACTTCACGTACAGCAAAAAAATGAGTAGCAAGGTGAAAAAAATAAAGATGTCTTTAAAGATTATTTTTCCTTATATTCAAGCCATATCTTCTTCACAGTGTAATAACTGTACATGAGGTGAAGAGATTTATTACATGTATAAAAGCATGAACTTCACAGGTGTTTGATGTCATCATTAGTGTGATCTAATTAGTAACTTCCCTACTGGTTTATTTGCATGGTTTAAAAACAAGAAAACTATAACATTTGAATTTGAAAATGTTGTTGGTTTGAGTTTTTTGAAATGGTTTGAATGAACAATTTTAACTGTGAGTATTCAAAACAGGAAAAATATTGGATGAAAACTAAAACCTGTTATTTGGAAATCCTACTGTACTAGCGCACGAAGCTGTAATGTTAGTGGTGTATGATAGCTGTTCTCTCTGCCGTTGACATTCAGACTAAATTGTATTTTACATGCTACCAGTCATCTCTTCTGCTGAGCTGCTTAGAAACTGGGATTTCAACATATTTGATCTAGACTGTTTTGATTGAAATTTTAAATGAATTTATCAACGTGACTATCTCAAATATCTATAAATATTTATACAAAAATAAACAGCATTTGAACCATGACTAAGGGTAAGAATTTTTATTCTGAACAGGACAGATATCACAGACTGCTTTGTGTTTCAAAAATGTCTTATATAAAGTAATTCTGGATGCTTGCTACTAACCCACCGTGTATTGATATTTCACAACATGGCTTAGAGGCACTGCTATTTTTAGGTATTCTCTTAGCCTTTGAATACCTCCTGTCTCCTGACAGTGCCATGCAGTTGCCTATCACCATTTCCACCTCATCTAGTTTTGTTTACAAACTGAAAAGCTGGAGCATTCATGGTAAATAGAGTCATCAAATGCTGTAAGTAGTAGTTTATAGAAAAGTGGTTCCAATATGGAACCAATAGTTTTTAAAAGCAGGATGCAAAGCAACCTTTTCTGGTATGGAGTTGCCTGTGTTGGGTATAGCAGGTGGAACAGAGATGCAGTTTTCAGGATTTATTTTGATTATTAGCATGCATTTAACGCACCTCTGATCAGGGAAGAGAGACAAGTGCTTATGTGAGACAAAATATAAATGAATAAGCACACTGGAATAATCATCTCCCTTTCAAAGTTAAAGAGGATATTAGATGTCCTACATTGTCCCCCTAGAAATCAGTGAGATTTCCCAAATCTAGGAGATGTACTCCTGTGCATTTAAAGTAAATGTCAGGTGTCATGGTAAAAATATAGACCAGTTTCACTTTTCAAATAAGAGATTATTCCTGTATGCTAATTCCATCTTGCTAGCTGTAAGCAGAAAACATTGCCTAGTGTGCAGGCTTTAATTTCTCTACAAAAGACAAAATGAAAGGCTGTTAAAGTCCAGAGGGGTTCCCACAAAACAAATAAAGTTGCACATGTATAAGCCAGTGCACTCATGCATGCATCAGTCAGGTTGAAGCCTGGCTCCCAGTAGGTCCCCTCATATTAAATATACTTCAAAGTTTGCGACAAGTTAGACATGATGTTTGCAGAATAAATGTGTTAAAAATGTAGTCAGTATTAAAGTTAGGATAAAGCATTGCTTCTACAGTCAATGCCAACATTCAATCAACAAGAAATGCCAAGGAAACCATAGTCAAATAAACAGATAAAATACTTGTTTCAAGCAGAATGGGTAACTGTAGTAAGCAAAATTATATTTTGCTATGTGATATGATAAATGAACATCTCGTTAAAGGCCGAATGCTTAGTTGTTAGTATATCAACATTTAGTAAAATAAAATAATAACTCACTAATCAATTATACGTCATGAAAATGAATGCTCTGCACGTGACCAAAACATTGTCTCATTTAAGAAGGCAAAGTTACCCCTCTGGACTGTGATGCTCAGTGTGACAGCAATAGGTAAGAGGAAGGTTATTGGTTTTGTTTTTTTCAATCATAGTTGAAATCAAGATAATAATAATTAAAGTCACAAATCAGGGATCAGACCCCACTGGGTCAGGTGCAACACTGATGGGTAACACTGATGTATTCAGCCTCTCCTAGGCTCTGAGATGGTAAAGGGCTGGGGACTGGAGAAAGGAAGGAGAAAGGAAGGTCTGCCAGCTCCCTACCACTGCCAGGTCGTGGTGTTTTGGAAACCGTACAAGAAAGGTAGATCAGAGGGAGGGCTGGGGAGGAAGGCAAGGGGTAGTGCTATTTCACATCGTGATGGAAAGTTTTTGCCAAGCCTAAGAGGGGAATAAGAAGGGGGAAAGTAATAGCCAAGATGCTACAGAGGTGATATTGCAATAAAACAATGGATGAGACCACTACAGATAGATTTTTCTTTAAATTGTGAAGCAGAGTTGTAGAAAGTATAAAAGAAAATTTACATAAGCCGAGTAAGTTTGGTTTTGCCTGAACTTCAAAGTCTTTTAAAAAGGTGTGTGTGCATATTCCAGGCCTTCAGCCGCTTAAGATTCCAAATTATCTCTTGTGTGATTAATCAGATTTTAAAACACCATACACACCGGCACATTCTCTGTCCAGCCTAGCTTCCTGTGTTAAATGCTGTGAAGAATGCTCAATCTATTTGAATGACCTTTTTTAGGTCCTTCCAGTATGACTGTCCCTTGGCTGTCTGAAATAAACATGCAGTTATTTATAAGAATTGTTTGAAGCATGAGAGGAAAACTAGAAGTATTGTACTGAAAAAGAAATGGCTCCATTAGCCAACTGACCCTAAGCAGGCATAGCCCAGTGCTCACACAGTGAATTGTCAGAAGCCAGACACCATGCTGCTCAAGAGAAGGGTGCTTTGATCCCTTAGATTTGGGGTTTTTTTCCCCCCTGATGTACTACTAATGTGTGACTTTAACCAAGTAATACACTTTCTCTCTACTTCAATTTTCCTTCCTGCTATTTGCTACTTTAAGTAGCTTGAATGTTTTTTGTTGCATTATATGGGTGTAGTGCTCTGCACAGAGGGTCTGGGGCCTTAGTTGGAGACTGGGTGCTACCCTAATGCAAGCAGTAAGATAAATAAATAGTCTTCTGGGCTTTCTATGGTGTGTGTTACTGTAACACCAAATCAGCACATACATGAATGGATGTATGATTTCAATATCCTTTGAGATGCAAACAGCGTTTTTGAAAAAAAAAAAAAAACCACCAAACCAACAAAAAACCTGCAGCCAGGGCAAGATCAAAGCCCTATTTCTAAGTCCCTGCAGATTTGGGATACCTCATTGATCGTATATAACTGAAGAATTCTCTAGGGTCTGATATTTGAAAGCACCCAATGTGCTTAATATTTCTGTAGATGTTCCAACAAACACAAAATCATTTCAACGACCCAATTTTATAGATGGTGTAAAAGAAACAGAAAGACAGAGCTGTGTCAGTGTGAGATGAACACTAAAACTGACTGTATTCTTTAGTGTAGCCAGCAGCACAAAATAAGCAAATTAAAAATTGATTTTCTTTCAGCTAGTTACTATAAAACTTACTTGTTTTCAGAAAGCTCTTCCCCTTCATTTATCAGTCCAGTTTTTAATCTCTTAAATTAAATCTATAATTACTATGGATTCACAGTCTATAGAAGGATGATAGGGATACTCAATTTTTTTTGTCTTATCATTTTCTTATGGTAAGAGAGTAAACTGATCAAAACAAATATTCAGTACAAACGTAGCAAATACAAAACACTTAGCTATTTTCAAGATAATGAACAAATAAAAGAAATGTGAACCAAAAAAAAATTGTTCAGGAGGAAAAATGCCTCACTTTTTTGGTTTTTTTTTTGTTAATCGCATTTTTATGGCAGGAGAAATTTTCTTAAGTGTCAAAGCTTTACTCACTCTGATTTGTTACTACTTATCGGTTTCAAATATTAACTTAATAACACTTTGCTCTTACATCAGGCCTGCAATTTATAATGTGCTTTACAGAATCTGATCTGATGCATTCCCTGAAGCAAGTAACCAAGTCCATCCAAATTGATTCTCCCGTTGATTTCTGAGTCTGTAAATTTGTGTGGATTGCAGCACTTAATTTGCTCCTTTGCTACTGGCTGTATTATAGTGAGTCTTCCTCTCT
>NW_008824754.1:1127247-1136662 GCF_000699105.1 Pygoscelis adeliae | reverse complement strand
TTTTTAATTTCTTCCCTGTTCTCCTTTACAGATGCACCGTCTCCCTTTATTCTGTTCTCTCTTTTCTTTGCTCTTTTCTTTTTTTTTCTTTTTTTCCCCCCCCCCCCTTCTGCTGCCTTCTGTCAGTCCAGGAATGTTTTCATCTCACACTTCTTTCTAATTTCTGCTTGATTTCCCCTGCTGCTCTTCTCTGTTTGTATTTGGTACAAAGCTGCAGGAGGGCATAAAAGATGCACACACAGAATTAAAGTGCTAGTACGCTTTGTTAGCACCTAGAAACTTACCTTCAGCCGTATTTATCACAGAAGAAATCGTAAATGGGATAAGTAGTTAAAGCTGGAGGCAGAAATATGCATGTCAGAAACACTGGCTGTTAGATTGTTCCTTTTTACTAGGTAGCTACAGAGTGCCACCTATTGTCTCCAAAGCAGTGAGCTTTTAAAATAAGTTACCCTGAAATTACCTTTGCCTCAGTTGCTGTTTTCTGTAGACAACTACACATTTTTACTGAGTGCATTTACTGCAAGAAATCATTGTTCACATTTGAGTTCCTTTTCTTTCACTTCTTACTCTCCCATCGCCATGTCATCCTTAAGTCTTTAATTTCATTAGCTCCTTTACAGCATTTATCTGCATTCTGTCTAAAATCCCTTCATATGTGTGACAATTACATTCATAAAGAATTTTTATAGAGGCAAAGGAGTTTTTCCTAATGTTGCTTCCCAGATATTCAAGAAAAATTGGAGCGCCTGTTCTTAGATCTCCTTAACCATCATTTTAAAAGAGACGACTATAAATTTTTATACCAGGTGAATAAGTATGTGACATCCTCATCTTTAGCTTTATCAAATCTAGCCTTTTCTTTGAGCGTGGCTAAAGCATTGACAGATAACTCATTTCTGCATTACTCTTAAGAGAGGACCTTGTCAGTGGCTGGTATTGTAGTTTGTTTGAGAAACTTCTTTCCTACTTTAACTTCATAGCATGTTACAAAGATTTATTATCATCATAAGGGTTTTTTCATTTTCATACTAAGTACACTATGCAAGTGTGAACCATGATATATTTCAAAAATCTTAGTCATTGTAAATTGGCATATACCTTCTGCTTCCTATAGTTTTTGCAGTATAGTCGTAGCTGAAGGTTATTTCTATGATGATGACAACATTTGTGTGTTCTTGAATCCACCTTTCAGATTCTGCAGGATACTCAGATATGAAAAAATATGAAGACATGCAGTATAGTCGTAGCTGAAGGTTATTTCTATGATGATGACAACAACATTTGTGTGTTCTTGAATCCACCTTTCAGATTCTGCAGGATACTCAGATATGAAAAAATATGAAGACATGTTACGGTTGGTCAGTCGCTATAAAGCCAAATTTGAGTCATGGCCAAAATGACCTGATTATGCTAAAAAGCAGGAGCCAAACCCCATTGTGTTCTAATCACGGCTTCTGACATTGCCCCGTTATTGTTTGAGCTTCCTCTGAACATAGTCATCCAAGAGCAGAATGTGAATTTTGCTGTCAAAAGGCCAAAATTACAAAACAGCACTGACAGCGTTTTAGGCATAAATCTGCTGACTTGATCAGAGACAGGGATTAATAACTGGGCCAACTTTTTGTTGAGCTGCACAGCTTACTATTCAGTGGATACCCAGTTGTATTGACCTAGTTTTGCCCATAGCACTGGCTTTCAGCTTTATGATCCAAGCTGCCTGTCATATGTGGAAACACTCAGTTTCACTTTAAAGAAGAGCTCTTCTGATTTCTCAACAGCAGAGCATGCAAACGTATTTGTTTGACTTTACTGCCTCTTTTTCCTCAATACCGAGGTAAATAATGGCAGTAGCTCAACTCTCGCAAAGTATTTTTGATGTGTAGGACTCAAAGACGACAAGTGTCGCCGTATCAGTTTGTGGATGAGGAAATTGAAGCTGGAAGAACAAATTACTCGCCAAGATCACTCAGCAGCACATGGGCTAAGCGGGGGAAGGAATCCACGCTTCCAGCTCGCTGTCCTAGTTTTGCTCCAACCCCCAGGCCACCCTTCCTAATTAAAAACCTGTTTAGACTTCTTAGATCTGGATTACATTATGTCTAATCTGCACATATTTAAGAAGGTGCTAAAACTGTTGCTACAAGGCAAATCAACAGTAATGATTCAAAAGTAAAGAAAACCCCCTTTATTTTCTGACTGGTTAAAAATACTTCAAGAACATACAGACTCAAGACAATATGTCTTTTTCTTACAGCCGTATTTTTAAAAGGTTTTTTTCTGACTATACAATGTTAAGAAAAAGTTATAAGATGGAGGACCATATGGAGTAGGACTAATACTTTCATTAAATGTTACAATCACCTTTAAAAATACTATAAAAAAATTGCTTTAGTTTTTTCTTTCAAAAATGTTAAGCTTCGGTTTCAGAAAGTTGAGATGTTATTTAAAGATCATGATCAAGCTGGGGATACTGTTTGAACATAACACATCACAAAGATGAACAAATGCCTACTGATTTTGCAATTATCAGGTAAAGGTTAAGTCCCCATATACACAGCCATAAGACTTGCATCAAATAAGACATCCCTCAATGCAGCACTTCTCTCTCTCCCTTTTTTTTTTTATCTTTAAAAACAAAATGGAAATGAAAAAGCCATTTGTATGATGTAGAACTGTTATATAGTGCACAGGAAATACTGGATCTTTTTTACAGGAAGCATTCTGGAGCATGTTTCTGTAGATGGGGGGGATGTTTACAATTGTCGCTTTGCTGGTAACTTTTATTTGTAAAAATTGAGAATTAGAAGAATATCCTATTTCTCTGTGAGGAGTCACAGACACATGTGTGTGTGTTTGTGAGTATTTGCAGGGCTGGGCTTAAGATTTACACATATTAATATACCAGCATTTACACTTTTTCTGAAACGTAAATTCTTAGAGGGATTTGAAAAGGGGTAAGTACCAATAAATATGGTGTGTGTGTATGTATAAATGGTTGTGTGTGCTTGTGTATCCAAGGGAGAGACAGATCTGAGGCCTCATATGTAGAGTAGAGATTGGGAAATGGAATACCTGGGACACTTTCTCAAGGATGCTACCTTGATTGCTTAGGAAGGTCACCTCTTTCTGGACATAAGTTTTCTCATCAGTAAAATGCATGTTATTATGTTTACATCCTTTGGGGCATATTTTCAATTTACAGGTGGAAAGTGCTGTATGAGATGTAGCTGTTATTATTTATTGATTTCCATCGTAATGAACAACTTTTTAAACCAGTAAGGCAAAAGCAGATATCCCTCAGCCTGCTTCAGTGACAAAGCTGCTGCGTGACTTTACAATTACAAGCTCCTGATAATGTCAAACCAGAGTTTTTCATGAGATTCGGCTCTATTAACTTGATCATACAAATGTTATTTGCTCCAAATCTGTCAGGATCAAACACACTTGCGATTGCTTTGCCTAGAGTTTTAAATTTTTTCTTTGTTCATTTGTTTAAAAATCAAGACTAGAACTTAAAATAAAAAAGGTACCATGTAAAGATTGATTCTACTTGTATATATAGTATTGCTATAAATTAGATTATAAAATATCTTCAGTGTTTTGGTTTTTCTTTTAATAAATCCATCACTTAAATTAGTGAAGATGACGCCGGTGGGCTGAAATTAATAGAGATGTTTGGATTCAACCATGAGGAAAAAAAAATAATGCTGGTTAATTCCTACCTTATCTGTTCTCCAATTAACAGATTTATCTTATTTGTTAAATGGATTCTTTAGGCGATAAAAGGCCATTGTGTCTTAAGCAAAATATAGTATGCTTAAGATGCCTTGAAAAAGGCGTACACACTAAGAGTTTTGAATGGATAAACATTATCATTTTGTTTCTATACAGAGAGCCTCGAAAAATCATCCTGCACAAGGGCTCCACAGGACTTGGTTTTAACATTGTGGGAGGAGAAGATGGGGAAGGCATTTTCGTGTCTTTCATCCTAGCAGGCGGGCCTGCCGATCTCAGCGGAGAACTGCAGAGAGGAGATCAAATTTTGTCTGTAAGTATTTGTGTTGGGCTTTGCTGGCCAACTACTTAATCTTGTTCTTTGTCTATACTGCAAGGGACACACAAAGAAGTCTTTTTGGTTTCCATGTTGTGAAATCCAAGCTGGAAACAGTTTATTCTTGAATATTTTGTTTCTTTCCTCTTGGTTTTTATTGCATTTGTTAATGGTGTTACCTGCACTTAGCTCAGAGACTTTTCCCTGCTTAATGCTATCTACAGTATGGCAACACCACAGTGCAGACCTCATCATCTCCCAGTTTAGCCCATCATCCAATTCCATTTTGCCCAAAATGCACTACTGAGTCCAAAGATATTTCTCAATTTCAGCTTTTCTTTGAGGAGAAAAAGCAGTAGGATGAAATCATCTAGACGGGGGGTGCCATCTAGTGTGCACTAAACTGCTTAGCAAACGGCCCAATACAAGAAGGAGATTAATTAGGTTATGTTAATTATCTCTCTGCCTCTAATGAATTTGATGATCACTCTGAAACTCATTTTCAAATTTTAGAGGATAAAAGGCTTTGTAGCCTGAGGTTATATTTTGCATACTTAGTCTCAAAAACATGTTTTTAATTTTTCTTTCATGTATGTATTGACAGCACGCATTTAAAAAACAGGCTCTGTCAAGTAATTGAACATCTGAATGAAACAATCTGAATGTAAAGGATTTTGAATGACAATGAAAACCTTGAAAATGTAGTTAAATAGCCATTCACATTATGCCACCTTAGAGAAAGAAGAAACTATCCCCAGTTGATACAGTTATGGCTGTTTCATGCGAAGTACATAAATAGCCTTAAGGCAAAGAACTGAAACACAGGAATTATTCATCCCAGATGAGTGATGGACCCACCAGGCTGCAGTGTCACTCTCACTCCTGCTGTCGTGCTTTCTGTCCCTGTGAATCTTGCATCCTTGGCTGCACTTTGGTTAGCATCGGGGTAGAAGATGGCTTTAGCCTGGACGGTTTGTGGCATGGTTATGCGGCACTTTCCTGGTCAATGTTTAAGTCCCTTCATGAGGAAGCTGGAACTGGTTTTCCTGCATTGCTAAGGAGCGTCTTGGCCACTGGCCTATTCTATGAAAAGTGAATTTACCTTCCACCTGTCAAAGTTCTGGTGTGAAAAGGTGGCTGGGGCTGCTTTGTGATATATGTGGAAAATCTGGCGAGTTAGCACCAAAGGGATTCAGTAACCTGAAGTTGTGAGGACCGTAATAGTTTATTTTATCTAGACCTGTTCCTTCAAAATGCTTTAAGAAAATTGAGAATGGGCAAGTAAAAGATGTTTAGGTGCCTTAGAGAGATGTCTAAGTAGAAAGTTCATAGGAAACTGCAAGAAAACCAAAATAAACTCTTGTAAGGTTGTCAACCTGAAGAGATAAGGAAGGGAAACAAGAACAGAGACAAGAAACCCAAAGAGTAGAAATGGAAATTTCTTCAAGACAATTATGCAATTTATTTTTCTTTGGCTAGATGCGGCAATATAAGGCTGACTGAAAGAGCACTATGAGATCAAAGCCTTTCACAATACATAGAATTCAGAAGTCCAGCAGCTCAGATGCAAATTTAAAAGTCCATTTTCCTTTATTTTTAAGCAAGGGTGTATTTAGCACTGTAGGATACTGCCACAATTAAATTTTTAACCCTGATTTTTGTCTGTTTCGTAACAATGTTTTCCATAAGTTCTAATTAAAGTTACCAGTGTTGCTGCAGCATTTACTTGTCATGCAAGAGTAGTTTATTTGTTCATTGAGCAGAGAGGGATGGAAATTATTACTAAATTAGACTGCATGCATATCCCCAGGCAATCACCAAGTCAGGCACTGCTGGCTTATTTAGTCACAAATAACGATTATGAATCCATTTTTCCATACTCAAACGAAACAAATTTCTTGCACAGGCTACTTTTAGAGCTGATTAATCTTAGACCATTGTCTGGTGAAGGGTCCCAGACACCTTAATCTTATAAAGGCTGCACAAAGTAGGTCTGTTTCTCTCTGTTTATTCTTTCTTGTCTCGTCCCTCAGAAACACTTATTTCCCTACTGAAATAGTTTTCCCATTTGTTTCTCAAAACATGACAAATCTGACTTACCAAGAACAAATAGTACCCTCAAAGCTAGTATTTCTAATTAACTCAGGCTTGGTTAAATTTCTTTGAGACAGGAAGCATAGTAAGTGATTTAAACTTTGGAGATGTGGATTTAATTCTCTGATTTTGCTGTTGTGACCTTAGGGAAGGTGCTTTATTTTTTTTAAGCCTCAATCTTTTGCATGGAGGAGGAGGTTCACAGCAATTTCTTAATTCATGCCTGTGCTGTGAATATGGCAAAGTGTTGACTGGTTGAGAGAGGTGTATACTCACCTTCGGGAAGGTACCTATAAAAATACCTTAAATAGACTGCACATCCATGAGTTAGACCCAACAAAGGTAGGAAGATGCATTGCCTTTGAGTGACACACTGGATGTATATATAGTCCCAGAGTCAGCCCACAAGGCTTGGACAAATCCCATAACCCCTCTGCCTCTCTGCCTGCCTGCTCGCTGGTATGTGGCAGGGAAGGGTCCGAGCCTAAAGCCCTCGGGGGCTCTATGAAAGATTATGCCGCAGCCTTGGCTGCATGGACGAGTGAAATTTGAGTTTATTTTTCCCAAATGCCACCAGATGGCATCACAGGGTAAGTAATGATCTGCCTTTGGAACCTGGCTAAAACCTTAGGAAAAGCAGCAATAGCCGTATTTTTCTGTTTTCAGTTCATTGACTGGAAATGTTTAAAACTTATCTCAGAAAGCAGGCTGATATTCCCAATGCTTCTGTGCAGAGAGACAAAATGAATCATACCTGAGCCTTGAAGGCAAATTGAAGAATAAAGGAAAATGTTCTATTTCAAATGGTAAAACTTTTCAAATAGCAAAAAACATGAATTATGGTATTACATTCACAATAAGCTGGCTTTTTCCCCCTAAAAGGTAGGATTTTTTTTTAATGCTGGTTTCTTCTTGCTATAATTCATCATGCTCTTGTGAATTTCCACCAAACTAAACCTTTTCCTTCTCACTTCTGAATGTCTTTAAAATGTAGTAATGCATGCATCACCAGTGTACGTTCATCACTATAACAGAATATATCCCTCCCTTGTAGAGAGTACAAGTACTACTCCCCTGTAGTATTGTCCTCTTGTTAAGTAGAATGTAAATATTATCAAGTAGCATTTTGAATGCTAACTGACATCAAGACTTGATTTGCTAGGCACTGTGTACACACATTAACTTATGTCTCAGACGTGTGTAAGACAAACAAAACAGCTCAGAATATCAATGGATGTATTATTTCAATTTTAGAGCAGTGGAAATGAGGTGCCGTTGTGTCAATTGATTTGTTTAAAATCATGCGAGAAGTCTGGGCCAAGTCTAGTCTTAGAGGCTGTTTGAACTCTGACCTAACCCCAAGTTCTCCATCTGTTAGGAAAATGCAGGCTCTAGTACAAATAAAATGTAATGTTCCTTGATGCCATCCTTGCAGTTTAAAATGTCACTTCCAATGCTAAAGGATATATTGGCTACTAAAATAGCAATGGGAACCCAGTGTTGCTTAGCAAAAATCACCTGCATGAGAACAAATTATTTCCAAGAGCCATAGGCATAAAATGGCCGGACAGTGCATACACCCTTCCTGACAGAAAGCAGTACAAACTTCAGGAAAGAGGTACAAAGTGAATACATTGTGATTCTTAGGGGAAATTCCTGGGGAGGCAGGAGGAGGAATATGGTCCTATTCAAACAAAAATTGCTACACTATTTTTTGCTTTACAATCTCAAATCAAAATGATGATAAAACACACCTACTTATTTTAGGTGTCTTAACCTGTATGCTTCAAAACACTTTCAGTGTCAAGTGGGCAAATTTATCTGTAGGTACAGTACCTAAAGCACAGAGAGTTAGTTCACACATGTGAGTTCAGCAGCAAGATGCAGATTTACAATTTACACACAAATAATTAGTGCATATTGCTCCTTGAATTCCTATGATGACGTTGTTTTTCAAACAGTTTTATAATTTTCCATAAGACTGCATCAAGTTAAAAATGTGTATAAAAGAGAGAATTAAGGTGAATTAATAGCCATAGGGAGGTAACAGCAAGTAGTAGCAATTGAATCTTCACCTTTGAAATTACTGAATTTTGTGTCTTTGGAAAAGACTAAACCTGAGATTAAGATACTTCAATTTGGACATCTACATGCTTGCTGGGTGTCTGGTTGCCATTAAAGTCAATGGAGGCTAGAGAATGATTCATCTGGCCAACTATGAGTTGTGTAGAGCGAGTTGAATCTCTGTAGGCTTTACTGCCTGTATTGATTCGGCATCCATTGACTTTAAGCTTAAACACTTACCACATGCACACGTCTATATTTAGGTGTCTTAAACTGAACCTCACATTTCATGTGTGTTTGCCCTTATAATAGATGTTTTTTTCACCTAACATCGTGCTTGCTTCATCACAAAGAAAAGTAAAGTAAAATTGTGGACCGTGAAAGCAGTACCAGTTTTATTTCATTCTCCCATAGAAATACTTTAGTACTTTGTGGTTCACAACAGCAGGATGAAGCGTGGCTGGTAGCCTGAAACTAGATTCAAGAGAAAAAGGAGATTGCTTGCTCAGGAGCAAGATTGCTGCTCCCAAGCAATGCATCCCACAGATTACCTTAAGGAAATAAAACAAGCTTCCTGAAGGGTAATTGCTCAACAGCAACAGGAAGAATACCAGAAAAAGAACAGGCTGCACTGTGGAGATGCAGGTAGTACTCTTGTAATGCTTCCATTTTCCCTACTGTCTAACCTGAATCAGATGAATGAAGTTAACCAAATTCTGTATGATTTTCCTCTTGATCTGGCATAGTACCAGGATGTATTCGTATATGGGGAAAGACAGTATCTTTTTTCCCCTGCTACTTTCTGAGAATCAAATAACTATGCATTGGGAAAGGGCTACCAGAGCTATTCTGTGGGGTTTTCTGTCATTGGTTCATGACGTTATATATGGTTAGTTTGCAACGCTGGTATTTCAGCATCTCACTTCAGTACTGTCTCTGGTCTTTTACACAAGGTTCTCCCTTGTAGAGGGAAGGTGATCTCTTATATTGATCAGATTTTGTCTTGTCTCTGTGCATTGTCCTGCTGTCATTTTTTGTGAGATGTTTGCTTTCCCTTATGAACAGTTTAAACAGTTCTTTCTGCTTAGTTTCTCCCACACAACTCCTACCCACCTTCTCACTCACATCTTGTCATGGTTTAACCCCAGCCAGCAGCTAAGCACCACACAGCCGCTTGTTCACTCCCCCCTACCTCGGTGGGAT